>NC_056726.1:1337698018-1337818018 GCF_019279795.1 Protopterus annectens
ATACGGGGAATTTTGTCTTTGGGATTTGGGAGGAAACCGGGGCACCTGGAGGAAACCCACGCGACAACAGGGAGGACATGCAGACTCCGCACAGAAGTGACAATTGTAGAAAATTCTACTTAAACACTACTTTGGTAGAAAAAACTGCAGAAGTGTTTAAACAGATGATGGAACAAGGAGACCCTAGAGAATGCTTTTAAATGCAAACCAGTTATAAGATACACTCCTAGCAGGAAATCAGAAGAAACAACCCCAACCAGATGCTTAACAATTGTAGAAAATTCTACTTAATACCTCACACACAGTGAGTAAAATAAAAGTGCTATAAATAACTCAGAAATAAGAAAAAAACAGAATACTTAATGTTATATATCTCAGATTTGTTAGCTCAGAGCCCTTACTCCGACTTCCTCTGATTAGCTCAGTGTGAAATGGCAGAAACAGTTACAAGTTAATTTCTTAACTAACAAAGTTGAAACCTAAAACAACTTTAAAAAAAAGTTTGAAGGAACCAATGAGCTGTTTATTCAAGGTGTAGTCCAGGCAACCCCAGTCAGCCAATGACCACAAACAATTCACTCTCATTGAAATGCTGTACTGGCCTTGGCTAAGCTATGATGACATGGCACATGAGCTCATACACACAGCCCCTACTAACAAACAACCAGGCCCAAAACACAAGGCTGAGTAGAAAAAACTGCAGAAATCTTTAAACAGATAGAGGATTAAGGAGACTCTAGAGAATGCTTTTAAATGCAAACAAGTTATATGATACACTCCTAGCAGGAAATCAGAACAAACAAACTCAGCTAGATGCTTAATTGTAGAAAATTCTACTTAATACCTCACACACAGTGAGTAAAATAAAAGTGCTATAAATAACTCAGAAATAAGCAAAAAACAGGATTCTTAATGTTATATATCTCAGATTTGTTAGTTCAGAGCCCTTCCTCTGACTTCCTCCGATTCGCTCAGTGTGAAATGGCAGAAACAGTCACAAGTTAACTTCTTAAATAACAAAGTTGAAACCTGAAACAACTTTAAAAAAGCTTGAAAGAACCAGTGAGGTTCTTATTCCAAGGCGTAGTCCAGGCAACCACAGTCAGCCAATGACAACAAACAATTCACTCTCACTGAAATGCTATACTGGCCTTGGCTAAGCTATGATGACCTGGGGCATGTGTTCAAAAGCACAGCCTCTACTAACAAACAACAAGGCCCAACACACAAGCCTGAGTATGGACAATGCTACAATACCAGGACTACTAAGGTAGAAAAAACTGCAGAAAGGTTTAAACAGATAATGGATCAAGGAGACTCTGGAGAATGCTTTTAAATGCAAACAAGTTACATGATACACTCCTAGCAGGAAATCAAAACAAACAAACACAACAATATGCTTAACAATTGTAGAAAATTCTACTTAATACCTCACACACAGTGAGTAAAATAAATGTGCTATAAATAACTCAGAAAAAATAAAAAAACAGGATACTTAATGTTCTAAATCTCAGATTTGTTAGCTGAGAGACCTACCTCCGACTTTCTCCAATTAGCTCAGTGTGAAATGGCAGAAACAGTTACAAGCTAACTTCTTAAGTAACAAAGGTGAAACCTGAAACAACTTTAAAAAAAGCTTGAAAGAACCAGTGAGGTGCTTATTCCAAGGCGTAGTCGAGGCAACACCAGTCAGCCAATGACCACAAACAATTCACTCTCACTGAAATGCTATACTGGCCTTGGCTAAGCTATAATGACCTGGGACATGTGCTCAGACACACAGCCTCTACTAAGAAACAACCAGGCCCAAAACACAAGCCTGAGTATGGACAATGCTACACTACCAGCACTCCCTAGGTAGAAAAAAACTGAAGAAATGATTAAACAGATAAAGGATCAAGGAGACTCTAGAGAATGCTTTTAAATGCAATCGAGTTATATTATACACTCCTAGCAGGAAATCAGAACAAACAAACCCAACCAGGTGCTTAACAATTGTAGAAAATTCTACTTAATACTTCACACACAGTGAGTAAAATAAAAGTGCTATAAATAACTCAGAAATAAGCAAAAAACAGGATACTTAATGTTTTATATATATATATATATATATATATATATATATATATATATAGATAGATAGATATCAGATTTGTTAGCTCAGATCCCTTTCTCCGACTTCCTTTGATTAGCTCAGTGTGAAATGGCAGAAACAGTCACAAGTTAACTTCTTAAGCAACAAAGTTGAAACCTGAAACAACTTTAAAAAAAACTTGAAGGAACCAATGAGCTGTTTATTCAAGGCGTAGTCCAGGCAACCCCAGTCAGCCAATGACCACAAACAATTCACTCTCATTGAAATGCTGTACTGGCCTTGGCTAAGCTATGATGACCTGGCACATGTGCTCATACACACAGCCCCTACTAACAAACAACCAGGCCCAAAACACAAACCTGAGTGTGGACAATGCCACACTGCCAACACTACTTAGCTAGAAAAAACTGCAGAAATGTTTAAACAGATTGATGATTAAGGAGACTCTAGAGAATGCTTTTAAATGCAAACAAGTCATATGATACACTCTTAGCAGGAAATCAGAACAAACAAACTCAACTAGATGCTTAATTGTAGAAAATTCTACTTAATACCTCACACATAGTGAGTAAAATAAAAGTGCTATAAATAACTCAGAAATAAGCAAAAAACAGGATTCTTAATGTTATATATCTCAGATTTGTTAATTCAGAGCCCTTCCTCTGACTTCCTCCGATTCGCTCAGTGTGAAATGGCAGAAACAGTCACAAGTTAACTTCTTAAGTAACAAAGTTGAAACCTGAAACAACTTTAAAAAAAGCTTGAAAGAACCAGTGAGGTTCTTATTCCAAGGCGTAGTCCAGGCAACCACAGTCAGCCAATGACAACAAACAATTCACTCTCACTGAAATTCTATACTGGCCTTGGCTAAGCTATGATGACCTGGGACATGTGTTCAAAAGCACAGCCACTACTAACAAACAACAAGGCCCAAAACACAAGCCTGAGTATGGACAATGCTACAATACCAGGACTACTAAGGTAGAAAAAACTGCAGAAATGTTTAAACAGATAATGGATCAAGGAGACTCTGGAGAATGCTTTTAAATGCAAACAAGTTACATGATACACTCCTAGCAGGAAATCAAAACAAACAAACACAACAATATGCTTAACAATTGTAGAAAATTCTACTTAATACCTCACACACAGTGAGTAAAATAAATGTGCTACAAATAACTCAGAAAAAGCAAAAAAAAGGATACTTAATGTTCTATATCTCAGATTCGTTAGCTGAGAGACCTTCCTCCGACATTCTCCAATTAGCTCAGTGTGAAATGGCAGAAACAGTTACAAGTTAACTTCTTAAGTAACAAAGGTGAAACCTGAAACAACTTTAAAAAAAGCTTGAAAGAACCAGTGAGGTGTTTATTCCAAGGCGTAGTCCAGGCAACACCAGTCAGCCAATGACCACAAACAATTCACTCTCACTGAAATGCTATACTGGCCTTGGCTAAGCTATGATGACCTGGGACATGTCCTCAGACACACAGCCTCTACTAACAAACAACCAGGCCCAAAACACAAGCCTGAGTATGGACAATGCAACACTACCAGCACTCCTTAGGTAGAAAAACCTGAAGAAATGTTTAAACAGATAAAGGATCAAGGAGACTCTAGAGAATGCTTTTAAATGCAATTGAGTTATATTATACACTCCTAGCAGGAAATCAGAACAAACAAACCCAACCAGGTGCTTAACAATTGTAGAAAATTCTACATAATACTTCACACACAGTGAGTAAAATAAAAGTGCTATAAATAACTCAGAAATAAGCAAAAAACAGGATAAGTAATGTTATATATCTCAAATTTGTTAGCTCAGAGCCCTTCCTCTGACTTCCTCGAATTAGCTCAGTGTGAACTGGCAGAAACAGTCACAAGTTAACTTCTTAAGTAACAAAGTTGAAACCTTAAACAACTTTAAAAAAAGCTTGAAGGAACCAATGAGGTGTTTATTCCAAGGCGTAGTCCAGGCAACCCCAGTCAGCCAACGACCACAAACAATTCAATCTCACTGAAATGCTGTACTGGCCTTGGCTAAGCTATGATGACCTGGCACATGTGCTCAGACACACAGCCCCTACTAACAAACAACCAGGCATAAAACACAAGCCTGAGTATGGACAATGCCACACTACCAACACTACTTAGCTAGACAAAACAGCAGAAATGTTTAAACAGATAGAGGATCAAGGAGACTCTAGAGAATGCTTTTAAATGCAGGAAATCAGAACAAAGCCAACCAGATGCTTAATTTCTTCTTCTTCTTTTTCTTCTTTCAGGTTTTCCTGGTTCGGGGTTGTCGCAGTGGATCAACTGTCCCCTCATGATTGGCAGTGGAGTTTTACAGTGTCGAGTTACCAGTCCGGTGCCCAACCTTCCACAGAAGGCACACACATGCACACTCATACCTTGGGCCAATTTAGACTGTCCAATCCACATACAGAATGTCTTTGGGATTTGGAAGGAAACCGGGGCACCTGGAGGAAATCACGCGACAACAGGGAGGACATGCAGACTACGCACAGAAGTGACAATTGTAGAAAATTCTACTTAAACACTACTTGGGTAGAAAAAACTGCAGAAATGTTTAAACAGATGATGGAACAAGGAGACTCTAGAGAATGCTTTTAAATGCAAACCAGTTATAAGATACACTCCTAGCAGGAAATCAGAAGAAACAATCCCAACCAGATGCTTAACAATTGTAGAAAATTCTACTTAATACCTCACACACAGTGAGTAAAATAAAAGTGCTATAAATAACTCAGGAATAAGCAAAAAACAGGATACTTAATGTTATATATCTCAGACTTGTTAGCTCAGAGCCCTTACTCTGACTTCCTCTGATTAGCTCAGTGTGAAATGGCAGAAACAGTTACAAGTTAATTTCATAACTAACAAAGTTGAAACCTGAAACAACTTTAAAAAAGCTTGAAAGAATCAATGAGGTGCTTATTCCAAGGTGTAGTGCTGGCAACCCCAGTCAGCCAATGACCCCAAACAATTCACTCTCACTGAAATGCTATACTGGCCTTGGCTAAGCTATGATGACCTAGGACATGTGCTCAGATACACAGCCTCTACTAACCAGGACCAAAACACAAGCCTGAGTATGGACAATTCTACACTAACAACACTACTTAGGTAGGAAAAAACTGCAGAAATGTTTAAACAGATAAAGGATCAAAGAGACTCTAGAGAATAATTTAAAAGCAAACAAGTTATATGATACACTCCTAGCAGGAAATCCGAACAAACAAACCCAACCAGATGCTTAACAATTGTAGAAAATTCTACTTAGTACCTCACACACAGTGAGTAAAATAAAAGTGCTATAAATAACTCAGAAATAAGCAAAAACAGGATACGTAATGTTATATATCTCAGATTAGTTAGCTCAGAGCCTTCCCTCCGACTTCCTTCAATTAGCTCAGTGCGAAATGGAAGGAACAGTCACAAGTTAACTTCTTAAGTAACAAAGTTGAAACCTGAAACAACTTTAAAAAAAGTTTGAAAGAACCAATGAGGTGCTTATTCCAAGGCGTAGTCCAGGCAACCCCAGTCAGCCAATGACCACAAAGAATTTACTCTTACTGAAATGCTATTCTGGCCTTGGCTAAGATATGATGACCTGTGACATGTGCTCACACAAACAGCCTCTACTAACAAACAACCAGGCCCAAAACACAAGCCTGAGTATGGACAAAGCTACACTACCAACACTACTTAGGTAGAAAAAACTGCAGAAATATTTAAACAGATAAAGGATCAATGAGACTCTAGAAAATGCTTTTAAATGCAAACAAGTTATATGATAAACTCCTAGCCGGAAATCAGAACAAACAAACCCAACCAGATGCTTAAATTCTTCTTCTTCCTTTTTTGGCTTTTCCCAGTTAGGGGTTGCCACAGCGGATCATCTCTCCGCTCATGATTGGCAGTGGAGTTTTACTGTGTCGAGTTGCCAGCCCATTGCCCAACCTTCCACAGAAGGCACAAACATGCACACTCACACCTAGGGCCATTTTAGAGTTTCCCATCCACCTATATCATGTCTTTGGGATGTGGGAGGAAACCTGAGCACCTTGAGGAAACCCACACGACCACAGGGAGGACATACAGACTCCACACAATAGTGACAATTGTAGAAAGTTCTACTTAATACCTCACACACAGTGAGCAAAATAAAAGTGTTATAAATAGCTCAGAAATAAGCAAAAAACAGGATTCTTAATGCTATATATCTCAGATTTTGTTAGTTCAGAGCCCTTCCTCTGACTTCCTCCGATTCCCTCAGTGTGAAATGGCAGAAACAGTCACAAGTTAACTTTTTAAGTAACAAAGTTGAAACCTGAAACAACATTAAAAAAGCTTGAAAGAAACAATGAGGTGCTTATTCCAAGGAGTAGTCCAGGCAACCCCAGTCAGCCAATGACCACAAAAAATTCACTCACACTGAAATGCTATACTGTCCTTGGCTAAGCTATGATGACCTGGGACATGTTCTCAGACACACAGCCTCTACTAACAAACAACCAGGCCTAAAACACAACCTGATTATGGACGATGCTACTCTACCAACACTACTTAGGTAGAAAAAACTTCAGAAATGTTTAAACAGATAAAGGATCAAGGAGACTCTAGAGAATGCTTTTAAATGCAAACAAGTTATATGATACACTCCTAGCAGGAAGTCAGAACAAACAAACCCAACGAGATGCTTAATTTCTTCTTCTTTTTCTTCTTTCGGCTTTTCCTCGTTCGGGGTTGCCGCAGCGGATCAACTGTCCCCTCATGATTGGCAGTGGAGTTTTACGGTGTTGAGTTGCCAGTCCAGTGCCCAACCTTCCACAGAAGGCACACACATGCACACTCATACCTAGGGCCAATTTAGAGTGTCCAATCCACATACAGAATGTCTTTGGGATTTGGGAGGAAACCGGGGCACCTGGAGGAAACCCACGAGACAACAGGGAGGACATGCAGACTCCGCACAGAAGTGACAATTGTAGAAAATTCTACTTAAACACTACTTGGGTAGAAAAAACTGCAGAAGTGTTTAAACAGATGATGGAACAAGGAGACTCTAGAGAATGCTTTTAAATGCAAACCAGTTATAAGATACACTCCTAGCAGGAAATCAGAAGAAACAATCCCAACCAGATGCTTAAAATTGTAGAAAATTCTACTTAATACCTCACACACAGTGAGTAAAATAAAAGTGCTATAAATAACTCAGAAATAAGAAAAAAACAGGATACTTAATGTTATATATCTCAGATTTGTTAGCTCAGAGCCCTTACTCCGACTTCCTCTGATTAGCTCAGTGTGAAATGGCAGAAACAGTTACAAGTTAATTTCTTAACTAACAAAGTTGAAACCTGAAACAACTTTAAAAAAAACTTGAAGGAACCAATGAGCTGTTTATTCAAGGTGTAGTCCAGGCAACCCCAGTCAGCCAATGACCACAAACAATTCACTCTCATTGAAATGCTGTACTGGCCTTGGCTAAGCTATGATGACCTGGCACATGTGCTCATACACACAGCCCCTACTAACAAACAACCAGGCCCAAAACACAAGGCTTTGTGTGGACAATGCCACACTACCAACACTACTTAGCTAGAAAAAACTGCAGAAATGTTTAAACAGATAGAGGATTAAGGAGACTCTAGAGAATGCTTTTAAATGCAAACAAGTTATATGATACACTCCTAGCAGGAAATCAGAACAAACAAACTCAGCTAGATGCTTAATTGTAGAAAATTCTACTTAATACCTCACACACAGTGAGTAAAATAAAAGTGCTATAAATAACTCAGAAATAAGCAAAAAACAGGATTCTTAATGTTATATATCTCAGATTTGTTAGTTCAGAGCCCTTCCTCTGACTTCCTCCGATTCGCTCAGTGTGAAATGGCAGAAACAGTCACAAGTTAACTTCTTAAGTAACAAAGTTGAAACCTGAAACAACTTTAAAAAAAGCTTGAAAGAACCAGTGAGGTTCTTATTCCAAGGCGTAGTCCAGGCAACCACAGTCAGCCAATGACAACAAACAATTCACTCTCATTGAAATTCTATACTGGCCTTGGCTAAGCTATGATGACCTGGGGCATGTGTTCAAAAGCACAGCCTCTACTAACAAACAACAAGGCCCAACACACAAGCCTGAGTATGGACAATGCTACAATACCAGGACTACTAAGGTAGAAAAAACTGCAGAAAGGTTTAAACAGATAATGGATCAAGGAGACTCTGGAGAATGCTTTTAAATGCAAACAAGTTACATGATACACTCCTAGCAGGAAATCAAAACAAACAAACACAACAATATGCTTAACAATTGTAGAAAATTCTACTTAATACCTCACACACAGTGAGTAAAATAAATGTGCTATAAATAACTCAGAAAAAATAAAAAAACAGGATACTTAATGTTCTATATCTCAGATTCGTTAGCTGAGAGACCTTCCTCCGACTTTCTCCAATTAGCTCAGTGTGAAATGGCAGAAACAGTTACAAGTTAACTTCTTAAGTAACAAAGGTGAAACCTGAAACAACTTTAAAAAAAGCTTGAAAGAACCAGTGAGGTGCTTATTCCAAGGCGTAGTCCAGGCAACACCAGTCAGCCAATGACCACAAACAATTCACTCTCACTGAAATGCTATACTGGCCTTGGCTAAGCTATAATGACCTGGGACATGTGCTCAGACACACAGCCTCTACTAACAAACAACCAGGCCCAAAACACAAGCCTGAGTATGGACAATGCTACACTACCAGCACTCCTTAGGTAGAAAAAACTGAAGAAATGTTTAAACAGATAAAGGATCAAGGAGACTCTAGAGAATGCTTTTAAATGCAATCGGGTTATATTATACACTCCTAGCAGGAAATCAGAACAAACAAACCCAACCAGGTGCTTAACAATTGTAGAAAATTCTACTTAATACTTCACACACAGTGAGTAAAATAAAAGTGCTATAAATAACTCAGAAATAAGCAGAAAACAGGATACTTAATGTTTTATATATATATATATATATATATATATATATATATATATATAGATAGATATATATATCAGATTTGTTAGCTCAGAGCCCTTTCTTCGACTTCCTTTGATTAGCTCAGTGTGAAATGGCAGAAACAGTCACAAGTTAACTTCTTAAGCAACAAAGTTGAAACCTGAAACAACTTTAAAAAAAACTTGAAGGAACCAATGAGCTGTTTATTCAAGGCGTAGTCCAGGCAACCCCAGTCAGCCAATGACCACAAACAATTCACTCTCATTGAAATGCTGTACTGGCCTTGGCTAAGCTATGATGACCTGGCACATGTGCTCATACACACTGCCCCTACTAACAAACAACCAGGCCCAAAACACAAACCTGAGTGTGGACAATGCCACACTGCCAACACTACTTAGCTAGAAAAAACTGCAGAAATGTTTAAACAGATTGAGGATTAAGGAGACTCTAGAGAATGCTTTTAAATGCAAACAAGTCATATGATACACTCCTAGCAGGAAATCAGAACAAACAAACTCAACTAGATGCTTAATTGTAGAATATTCTACTTAATACCTCACACATAGTGAGTAAAATAAAAGTGCTATAAATAACTCAGAAATAAGCAAAAAAACAGGATTCTTAATGTTATATATCTCAGATTTGTTAGTTCAGAGCCCTTCCTCTGACTTCCTCCGATTCTCTCAGTGTGAAATGGCAGAAACAGTCACAAGTTAACTTCTTAAGTAACAAAGTTGAAACCTGAAACAACTTTAAAAAAAGCTGAAAGAACCAGTGAGGTTCTTATTCCAAGGCGTAGTCCAGGCAACCACAGTCAGCCAATGACAACAAACAATTCACTCTCACTGAAATTCTATACTGGCCTTGGCTAAGCTATGATGACCTGGGACATGTGTTCAAAAGCACAGCCTCTACTAACAAACAACAAGGCCCAAAACACAAGCCTGAGTATGGACAATGCTACAATACCAGGACTACTAAGGTAGAAAAAACTGCAGAAATGTTTAAACAGATAATGGATCAAGGAGACTCTGGAGAATGCTTTTAAATGCAAACAAGTTACATGATACACTCCTAGCAGGAAATCAAAACAAACACAACAATATGCTTAACAATTGTAGAAAATTCTACTTAATACCTCACACACAGTGAGTAAAATAAATGTGCTATAAATAACTCAGAAATAACAAAAAAACAGGATACTTAATGTTCTATATCTCAGATTCGTTAGCTGAGAGACCTTCCTCCGACTTTCTCCAATTAGCTCAGTGTGAAATGGCAGAAACAGTTACAAGTTAACTTCTTAAGTAACAAAGGTGAAACCTGAAACAACTTTAAAAAAAGCTTGAAAGAACCAGTGAGGTGCTTATTCCAAGGCGTAGTCCAGGCAACACCAGTCAGCCAATGACAACAAACAATTCACTCTCACTGAAATGCTATACTGGCCTTGGCTAAGCTATGATGACCTGGGACATGTGCTCAGACACACAGCCTCTACTAACAAACAACCAGGCCCAAAACACAAGCCTGAGTATGGACAATACAACACTACCAGCACTCCTTAGGTAGAAAAACCTGAAGAAATGTTTAAACAGATAAAGGATCAAGGAGACTCTAGAGAATGCTTTTAAATGCAATCGAGTTATATTATACACTCCTAGCAGGAAATCAGAACAAACAAACCCAACCAGGTGCTTAACAATTGTAGAAAATTCTACATAATACTTCACACACAGTGAGTAAAATAAAAGTGCTATAAATAACTCAGAAATAAGCAAAAAACAGGATAAGTAATGTTATATATCTCAAATTTGTTAGCTCAGAGCCCTTCCTCCGACTTCCTCGAATTAGCTCAGTGTGAACTGGCAGAAACAGTCACAAGTTAACTTCTTAAGTAACAAAGTTGAAACCTTAAACAACTTTAAAAAAAGCTTGAAGGAACCAATGAGGTGTTTATTCCAAGGCGTAGTCTAGGCAACCCCAGTCAGCCAACGACCACAAACAATTCACTCTCACTGAAATGCTGTACTGGCCTTGGCTAAGCTATGATGACCTGGCACATGTGCTCAAACACACAGCCCCTACTAACAAACAACCAGGCATAAAACACAAGCCTGAGTATGAACAATGCCACACTACCAACACTACTTAGCTAGACAAAACTGCAGAAATGTTTAAACAGATAGATGATCAAGGAGTCTCTAGAGAATGCTTTTAAATGCAAACAAGTTATATGATACACTCCTAGCAGGAAATCAGAACAAACAAAGCCAACCAGATGCTTAACAATTGTAGAAAATTCTATTTAATACTTCACACACAGTGAGTAAAATAAAAGTGCTATAAATAACTCAGAAATAAGTAAAAAACTGGACACTTAATATTATATATCTCAAATTTGTTAGCTCAGAGCTCTTCCTGTGACTTCCTCGAATTAGCTCAGTGTGAAATGGCAGAAACAGTCACAAGTTAACTTCTTAAGTAACAAAGTTCAAACCTGAAACAACTTTAAAAAAATCTTGAAAGAACCAATGAGGTGCTTTTTCCAAGGCATAGTATAGGCAAGCCCAGTCAGACAATGACCACAAAAAAATTCACTCTCACTGAAATGCTATACTGGCCTTGGCTAAGCTATGATGACCTGGGACATGTGCTCAGACAAACAGACTCTATTAACAAACAACCAGGCCCAAAACACAAGCCTGAGTATGGACAATGCTACACTACCAACACTACTTAGGTAGAAAAAACTGCAGAAATGTTTAAACAGATAAAGGATCAAGGAGACTCTAGAGAACGCTTTTAAATGCAAACAAGTTATATGATACACTCCTAGCAGGAAATCAGAACAAACATACCCAACCAGATGCTTAACAATTGTAGAAAATTCTACTTAATACCTCACACACAGTGAGTAAAATAAAAGTGCTATAAATAACTCATAAATAAGCCAAGAACAGGATACTTAATGTTATATATATATCAGATTTGTTAGCTCAGAGCCCTTTCTCCGACTTCCTTCGATTAGCTCTGTGTGAAATGGCAGAAACAGTCACAAGTTAACTTCTTAAGTAACAAAGTTGAAACCTGAAACAACTTTAAAAAAAGCTTGAAGGAACCAATGAGGTGTTTATTCCAAGGCATAGTCCAGGCAACCCCAATCAGCCAATGACCACAAAAAAACTCACTCTCACTGAAATGCTGTACTGGCCTTGGCTAAGCTATGATGACCTGAGACATGTGCTCAGACACACAGCCCCTACCAACAAACAACCAGGCCCAAAACACAAGCCTGAGTATGGACAATGCCACACTACCAACACTACTTAGCTAGAGAAACTGCAGAAATGTTTAAACAGATAGAGGATCAAGGAGACTCTAGAGAATGCTTTTAAATGCAAACAAGTTATATTATACACTCCTAGCAGGAAATCAGAACAAACAAACTTAACTAGATACTTAATTGTAGAAAATTCTACTTAATACCTCACACACAGTGAGTAAAATAAAAGTGTTATAAATAACTCAGAAATAAGCAAAAAACAGGATTCTTAATGTTATATATCTCAGATTTTGTTAGTTCAGAGCCCTTCTTCCGACTTCCTCCAATTCGCTCAGTGTGAAATGGCAGAAACAGTCACAAGTTAACTTCTTAAGTAACAAAGTTGAAACCTGAAACAACATTAAAAAAAGCTTGAAAGAACCAATGAGGTGCTTATTCCAAGGCGTAGTCCAGGCAACCCCAGTCAGCCAATGACCACAAAAAATTCACTCATACTGAAATGCTATACTGTCCTTTGCTAAGCTATGATGACCTGGGACATGTTCTCAGACACACAGCCTCTACTAACAAACAACCAGACCTAAAACACAACCTGAGTATGGACGATGCTACTCTGCCAACACTACTTAGGTAGAAAAAACTTCAGAAATGTTTAAACAGATAAAGGATCAAGGAGACTCTAGAAAATGCTTTTAAATGCAAACAAGTTATATGATACACTCCTAGCAGGAAGTCACAACAAACAAACCCAACGAGATGCTTAATTTCTTCTTCTTCTTTTTCATCTTTCGGCTTTTCCTTGTTCGGGGTTGCCGCAGCGGATCAACTGTCCCCTCATGATTGGCAGTGGAGTTTTATGGTGTCGAGTTGCCAGTCCGGTGCCCAACCTTCCACAGAAGGCACACACATGCACACTCATACCTAGGGCCAATTTAGAGTGTCCAATCCACATACAGAATGTCTTTGGGATTTGGGAGGAAACCGGGGCACCTGGAGGAAACCCACACGACAACAGGGAGGACATGCAGACTCCGCACAGAAGTGACAATTGTAGAAAATTCTACTTAAACACTACTTGGGTAGAAAAAACTGCAGAAGTGTTTAAACAGATGATGGAACAAGGAGACTCTAGAGAATGCTTTTAAATGCAAACCAGTTATAAGATACACTCCTAGCAGGAAATCAGAAGAAACAATCCCAACCAGATGCTTAACAATTGTAGAAAATTCTACTTAATGCCTCACACACAGTGAGTAAAATAAAAGTGCTATAAATAACTCAGAAATAAGAAAAAAACAGGATACTTAATGTTATATATCTCAAATTTGTTAGCTCAGAGCCCTTACTCCGACTTCCTCTGATTAGCTCAGTGTGAAATGGCAGAAACAGTTACAAGTTAATTTCTTAACTAACAAAGTTGAAACATGAAACAACTTTAAAAAAAGCTTGAAAGAACCAATGAGGTGCTTATTCCAAGGTGTAGTGCAGGCAACCCCAGTCAGCCAATGACCCCAAACAATTCACTCTCACTGAAATGCTATACTGGCCTTGGATAAGCTATGATGACCTAGGACATATGCTCAGATACACAGCCTCTACTAACAAACAACCAGGCCCAAAACACAAGCCTGAGTATGGACAATTCTACACTACCAACACTACTTAGGTAGGAAAAAACTGCAGAAATGTTTAAACAGATAAAGGATCAAGGAGACTCTAGAGAATAATTTAAAAGCAAACAAGTTATATGATACACTCCTAGCAGGAAATCCGAACAAACAAACCCAACCAGATGCTTAACAATTGTAGAAAATTCTACTTAGTACCTCACACACAGTGAGTAAAATAAAAGTGCTATAAATAACTCAGAAATAAGCAAAAAACAGGATACTTAATGTTATATATCTCAGATTCGTTAGCTCAGAGCCTTCCCTCCGACTTCCTTCAATTAGCTCAGTGCGAAATGGAAGAAACAGTCACAAGTTAACTTCTTAAGTAACAAAGTTGAAACCTGAAACAACTTTAAAAAAAGTTTGAAAGAACCAATGAGGTGCTTATTCCAAGGCGTAGTCCAGGCAACCCCAGTCAGCCAATGACCACAAAGAATTTACTCTTACTGAAATGCTATTCTGGCCTTAGCTAAGCTATGATGACCTGTGACATGCTCAGACAAACAGCCTCTACTAACAAACAACCAGGCCCAAAACACAAGCCTGAGTATGGACAAAGCTACACTACCAACACTACTTAGGTAGAAAAAACTGCAGAAATATTTAAACAGATAAAAGATCAATGAGACTCTAGAGAATGCTTTTAAATGCAAATAAGTTATATGATACACTCCTAGCAGGAAATCAGAACAAACAAACCCAACCAGATGCTTAACTTCTGCTTCTTCTTTTGGCTTTTCCCTGTTAGGGGTTGCCACAGCGGATCATCTGTCCGCTCATGATTGGCAGTGGAGTTTTACTGTGTTGAGTTGCTAGCCCATTGCACAACCTTCCACAGAAGGCACACACATACACACTCACACCTAGGGCCATTTTAGAGTTTCCAATCCACCTACATCATGTCTTTGGGATGTGGGAGGAAACCGGACCACCCTGAGGAAACCCACGCAACCACAGGGAGGACATACAGACTCCGCACAGTAGTGACAATTGTAGAAAGTTCTACTTAATACCTCACACACAGTGAGTAAAATAAAAGTGCTATAAATAACTCAGAAATAAGCAAAAAACAGGATACTTAATGTTATATATCTCAGATTCGTTAGCTCAGAGCCCTTCCTCTGACTTCTTTTGATTATCTCAGTGTGAAATGTCAGAAACTGTCATGTCAACTTCTTAAGTATCAAAGTTGAAAGCTGAAACAACTTTAAAAAAAGCTTGAAAGAACCAATGAGATGCTTATTCCAAGGCGTATTCCAGGCAACCCCAGTCAGCCAATGATAATAAACAATTCACTCTCACTGAAATGCTTTACTGGCCTTCGCTAAGCTATGATGACCTGGGACGTGTTCAGACACACAGCCTCTACTAACAAACAACCAGGGCCAAAACACAAGCCTGAGTATGGACAATGCTACACTACCAAAAGTACTTAGGTAGAAAAAACTGCAGAAATTTTTAAACAGATAATGGATCAAGGAGACTATAGAGAATGCTTTTAAATGCAAACAAGTTATATGATACACTCCTAGCAGGAAATCAGAACAAACAAACCCAACCAGATGCTTAACAATTGTAGAAAATTCTACGTAATACCTCACACACAGTGAGTAAAATAAAAGTGCTATAAATAACTCAGAAATAAGCAAAAAATAGGATACTTAATGTTATATATATCAGATTCGTTAACTCAGAGCCCTTCCTCCGACTTCCTTTGATTAGTTCAGTGTGAAATGGCAGAAACAGTCACAAGTTAACTTCTTAAGTAACAAAGTTGAAGCCTAAAACAACTTTAAAAAAAGCTTGAAAGAACCAATGCGGTGCTTATTCCAAGGTGTAGTCCAGGCAACCCCAGTCAGCCAATGACCACAAACAATTCACTCTCACTGAAATACTATATTGGCCCTGGCTAAGCTATGATCACCTGGGACATGCTCTCAGACACTCAGACTCTACTAACAAACAACCAGGCCCAAAACACAAGCCTTAGTATGGACAATGCTACACTTCCAACACTACTTAGGTAGAAAAAACTGCAGAAATGTTTAAACAGATAAAGGATCAAGGAGACTCTAGCGAATGCTTTTAAATGCAAGCAAGTTATATGATACACTTCTAGCAGGAAATCAAAACAAACAAACCCAATCAGATGCTTAACAACTGTTGAAAATTTTACTTAATACTTCACACACAGTGAGTAAAGTAAAAGTGCTAAAAATATCTCAGAAATAAGCAAAAAAAAAACAGGATACTTAATGTTATATATCTCAGATTTGTTAGCTCAGAGCCCTTCCTCCGACTTCTTCCAATTTGCTCAGTGTGAAATGTCAGAAACAGTCACAAGTTAACTTCTTAAGTAACAAAGTTGAAACCTGAAACATCTTTAAAAAAAGCTTGAAAGAACAAATGAGGTGCTTATTTCAAGGCATAGTCCAGGCAACCCCAGTCAGACAATGACCACAAACAATTCACTCTCACTGAAATGCTATACTGGCCTTGGCTAAGCTATGATGACCTGGGACGTGTGCTCAGACACACAGCCTCTACTAACAAACAACCAGGCCCAAAACACAAGCCTGAGTATGGACAATGCTACACTACCAGCACTCCTTAGGTAGAAAAACCTGAAGAAATGTTTAAACAGATAAAGGATCAAGGAGACTCTAGGGAATGCTTTTAAATGCAAACAAGTTATTTGATGCACTCCTAGCAGGAAATCAGAACAAACAAACCTAACCAGATGCTTAACAATTGTAGAAAATTCTACTTAATACCTTGCACACAGTGAGTAAAATAAAAGTGCTATAAATAACTCTGAAATAAGCAAAAAACAGGATACTTAATGTTATATATCTCAGATTTGTTAGCTCAGAGCCCTTCCTCCAACTTCCTCCAATTAGCTCAGTGTGAAATGACAGAAACTGTCACAGGTTAACTTCTTAAGTAACAAATTTGAAACCCGAAACAACTTTAAAAAAAGCTTGAAAGAACCAATGAGGTGCTTATTCCAAGGCGTAGTCCAGGTAAACCCAGTCAGCCAATGACCACAAACAATTCACTCACACTGAAATGCTATACTGGCCTTGGCTAAGCTATGATGACCTGGGACATGTGCTCAGACACACAGCCTCTACTAACAAACAACCAGGTCCAAAAAACAAACCTGAGTATGGACAATGCTACACTACCAACACGACTTAGGTAGAAACAACTGCTGAAATGATTAAACAGATAAAGGATCAAGGAGACTCTAGAGAATGCTTTTATATGCAAACATGTCATGAATATTTGCAGTCATTGCAGTTGTGTTGGAGACTGTGTCCATAGAACATATTTGTAATAGTGTATTGGTATATACTCTTTTTATGTTATGTTCATATTGTTTGAGGGGGGCAGAACGTGTGGCTGTTATGGTCCATGTTATACTCAGATATGAACACTTCGGATGCTATCTACAGACATGTATGTATGTATGTGCGTACCAATATATATACATATATATATATATATATAATACACACACGTATAGATATATATATATATATATATATATATATATATATATATATATATATGTGTGTGTATATAGATATATATATTATTGCATACGTTTATCTGTACCTCCATAGGTGTGCAGATGTTTTTAACCTATCTATATATCTACATATATATGTAGACCAGTATATATTGACATGTCTCTATGTATCTCTCTCTCTCTGTATATATATATATATATATATATATATATATATATATATATATATATATGTATATATATATATATATGAGCATACACCTTTAATTGGGTACATGGCGGGTTTTCCTATTTTAACACATTCCTCCCTTTTGTGTTTTAACATGTCTGAATAAACAACTGGGATAGGTACATCCCAGGTAGCTTAGTGTTAGGTTACTCTGAGGATGGAGTGCATGGTTGAGGGTTCTAGTCCTGGAACGTATTATTATTTTACCTCTCAGAGTAGGCACTGGTTGGGAAAGTGTGAATAACACACATTTACATGGTTGTAAGCAGGTTTGCCCATGGTCTGCGTGATGTTAAGCAAAGGTTAAACCTGTGAAGCGCGTCTCCATTTACCGTGTTTCAGCGCTGCTTACCATTGCGCAAATCCGTGGAAACCCACTTACAACTGCTTAAGAGTGCTTTAATTAACCTGCATCCAACAGCCCTTATTCTGGCCCTCAAAATAACTTAACAGCCCTTGCAGGTCTTGAACCCGGGACCATGAACACCAAAGACACTGACTTTACCACTAAGGGATCTAAGATATGTACAAATGCTATGGTGTTTAGAATATACATTTTACTACAGGCATTCCTCACTACTGAAAACAAATGTGACAGTCAGTTGGTGTACATATGTCTGATACTTGTTAATGTTCATATGTTTGTGAAATTAGGTGTTGCAATGTGACATGACAGGGTGTATTATGAATGAGAAAGGTTCTTGATTTGTGTCCTTTTTATATTGTCCCCATACTCCATGTATACCCCTCCAGTTCACTTATTGGACATCTGACCCAGGCCCTCCTTGATGCATGATTGCATTACCCATCATTCCTCCCCACTCTAGTCTTCACATACACAACAACCACCCCTTCTATGGTGAATTAGTTTAATATTAATTGTTATAATACCAGAGCTGCATGTGTTTTGTGTACACTCCAATTCCTTTAGAGTGCTTCTGTGTCACAAAGTGTGTTCATAGATGTTTATATATATGGCTATTGATGTAACTGTATAATATATATATATATATATATATATGTGTGTGTGTGTGTGTGTGTGTGTGTGTGTGTGTGTGTGTGTGTTTGTGTGTGTGTGTGCAGACATCACTGATGTGTGTATATATACATATATATATATATATATATATATATATATATATATATATATATATATACACACACACACACACACACACACACACACACACATATATATATATAGATAGATAGATAGATAGATTTCATACAGTGGTGGTGCTGCGGTAGCATTGTCACCTCACAGTAAGACATCCTGTTCGATTCTCAGCTAGAGTGTCTTCTGTGTGGAGACATGCGTGAATGGGCGTACCTTCATTGAAGGTTGTGCGTCAGGGCTGGCAACTCGGGACGTAAAAAAAAATTTACTGCCAATCATTAGCGGACCGGAGTTCCGCTGTGGTGACCCCTAACCGGGAAAAGCCGAAAGATAAAACATTAGTTTGTAACAGTAATACATCTGTAGACTGGAATGTGTTGGTTCACAAACTACAGTACATTACAATGTACTGTACATATGTACACAAAGTGACTGCCCCATCTGTGATCATTACAGTGAAATGCATATGGGATAAGGTGTAGTCTCAAGACCATAAAATGTGTATACACCTCAGATGGCTTAGTGGTAAGTCCCATGACTATAGTGTGCATGGTCCAGGGTTCAACACCTGTGATGCTTGACAAATGTGTTTTACTCCAGAATAAGGCTCATTTAAGCAGTTGTAAGCATGTTTAAAAGTGTTTGTGTGACATTATAGCAGTGGTTAAACACAGTTAAACTTTGTAACATATAACCTGCATGCGCAAACACGGCCACATCTGCTAACTACTCAGGATATGTACATGTCAGTGAAGTAACATCTCACTATGTGCTAACATAATATTACGTTCTCTGTTGACTGTACTCTCCAGCACACATGGGTTTATATGGGTGTTTCGAATGTTTATTATACAGATGATTACTACCTATATATGCAAGCTGTGGTTAAGGTATACTTTTGAACATGATAAACATCCCTGCCTTTATCGGGATTGGAACCTCGAATGCACAGATACTATGCAGATGCTGTATCCATTACACTTTTGACATTAATGTTGCTTCTGCCTATTTCCTATTTAGATGATTTATATGTGTAAGCTAGGAGAAGCAAAGGGCAGAGGCCCCCAAACTCACTGAGCTTCACGTACTCTTGAAATAACAACATATAACAAATGTAATGTGAGACAATACATTACATTCCTAACTACATTAGAAATAGCCCCTCACTGACACACTTCAAGGGAAACCTTGTTGTGTGAATGGGTAACAGAATATATACCCCTGGGATCATGTGTCCCAGAACCATACGCCAGGGGGTCGGGGAGCCTGTCCAGTTTGATAGCTCCAAGACCTGTTGGGGGAATTGAATGGTGTTGAATTGTCACATTAACATGCCCTCTTTAGATCACTAAGTGTCCCTATCACCCTCCACAACCCCAGTCTTCAACAGCTTCCAGCAACTCTGCCTGGAATTGCTTCATTGGCTATGCTTGACAGAGGCTCGGTTACTTCATCAATGGAGCAGAGAAAGCCAACACACTGAAGCTATGCTTCTAATTGCACTTGGACAGATAGGTAGTAGGCTATCTGTGAACCTCTAAAGTGCAGGCCATCACACCCATAATATGTGAATAAACAGACCTTTCAATCACAGTATACAGTGAGAAATCACCATGTAGTCAGGAAACAGTTAAGTACAGCAGGAACATACAGAACACTGATACTTAGTCACTCCAAAAGCCTATCTTGGAAGCTAGAAGACTTGTATAAGTTTAAGGCTTTCTATTGCTTACCAGTAGGTTACCTACAGGAGAGATGAATAACAAGCACAGATGGGGAACATGCATGCAACGATACCATACCGGCCTATGTGTCAGCCTTAGGCTTTGGAATACTCGCCAAGGCTATTGGTGCCCCCATAGTGCCTTATTTAGGAGAGTATCGAAGGTGAATACCAGGTCCATCAATGGCATAATAGCAGATTCAATGAGGGTTATGCTACTCAACACCAGGGGTTGCGATCACAACATGCATGCACTCACAGCACTCCTCAGGATGGACAACATCAACATCTGTGCAGTAACTGAGATCTGTCTTAAGGCTCCTGAGAGCACAGCAGCACTACCAGACTACAACCCATACCACACATTTCAGCCACAGAACATGGACTGACACAGACATGGAGGGGCTGTATCCATATTCATCAGGGATACCTACACTTCCAGGTTGTGGGGCAGCATGATACCTCTGAGATCATCCATGTGCAGATAACATCAACCACAACTGCAATGTAAACTGTGGTCTGCTACAGATCACCCTCCATGACCCAGGACCACCACTCCACCTACCTGGAGACAGTGGAGAACATGACAGTCCTAACGCACACCCTGGCATTGGTTGATGTCAACTACCATATCATTAACTGGGGAAAGTACTCCAGTATTCACTTCCAGGCCCAGCGCTTCCTGGAATTTATCACCTCATATGCCCTGTTTCAGGTGGTAACCTCCCTAACGAGGGATCAAAACTACTAGAAGTGGTCATCACCAACATGGGCAACAGGTGCACCATAGCGGAGGTTAACCGGTCACTGGTTAGATCTGATCATGCACTATTCACTGTTTCCACACCCGAGTATGTAAGTAAGGTTTCACAGCCCCCACGCTAAGGGGAAACATTGCTCAGGATACAGACAGATTTACAAATGCAGTCTATAAGCACCTACACAGATGTATGGATCATGCCATCACTGATAAACCAAGACTCACTTCTCCTAGACAAGGACACCAGTCTGGTGGACCTCTGCAATAAACAGGCTATACTACAGAAGTAGGACAGTGTTCCAGACAAACAGCAAATCCCACAAAGGGCAGACATCCGTGACCACTATTAGTATGATATGTAGGTCCCTCATGACATCATCCAAGGCTAACATCAGCAGGGGAATACGCAAGGATTCGAAAGATAACCACAAAGCCTTATTTGGCTATGTCAAGGATCTAAGTGGTAACACACAGATTTGCACTGTGCTGGTGAAATATAGCACAAAATATGCTGACCCTACCAATATCACCAACATCCTTGCAGATACATTCAGTGCATACTTCACCCCCTAAATAGCCCACAACACTACCCGAAAGGTACAGTATCCCACACATCAGAGACACACAGGTGAAAATGGCCCTCTCTAACAGCAGAACACAGCATCAATGGAGACAAATGTTGTCCCAGACTGCATCTTGCAAACTGTACAAGACAACCTGACCCCCCAACCTAATTAAACTTTCCAACCTCAGCCTCTCCACAGGCTACATGCCCATACAATGGCACGTGGCAACGGTTATTCCACTCCATCAGGGTGGAATCACAACTGACCATGGTAACTACCACCCTATATGCCTGACTAGCCTGGTCTGCAATGGTATGGTTCGCATCCTTATGGCACTCATTAACAAAGACATTGGTAACCTCCGAACACGTGACCCAACCCATTTCAGCTTGGTTGAGTGCAGTTCATGCCTACTGAACCTGTTTGATGTCTTACATACAGTTACCAAGACATTAGATGATGGGGGAGGTGGTTCACACATACTACCTGGACCTTGCCAAGGCTTTTGACACCATGCCCCACTCAGGTATTATTTATAAACACACCAGCCTGTACATACACCCATACATCACAGGTTGGGTTGCCAATGGGCTTAAACACAGAACCCACATGCTACTACTAGCAGTCTCCAGGTCCAACTCTTGACCAGTCATGACTGGTGTCCCATAGGACTCAGTCCTGGAAGCCCTACTGTTTGGCATATACATCTCAGAGGTACAGGCAAATAAAAGTGAACTATGGCAGACCATGTTTGGCAATGACTGTGAACTGGAAGCCATGATTGATAGTCCAGCTGACACAGACATCCCTCAATGGGCCTCACAGAGAACATCACAGGGTGTCAACGTCACGGCCTCCAGCCAAGTGCCACTAACTGCGTGGTCATTCCATTGTGGAATATTAAGCACCCACATATTAACACATAAGTGGCAGCCACTTTAATATGGATGAGGTAATGGGGTATCTGGGGACTAAGGTAGATAGTGATCTCACCTTTGGCAAGCATATCTCCACAGTAGTTCGGACATCCTTCTATGTAGGCCATCTGATTACTAAAATATTCTCATCTAGACATACTGGGGTTATAGTGCCCCTTTACTCATCACTCATCAGTCCCATCATAGGGTATAATACCCATGTGGGATGTACCTCAGAAGACACTTTCAACAGCTGGGAGGTCCACGAATGTACCTCGCCAAGGGGAATACTGGCCTCCAACATATGGCCTATGCAGCCAGACTGAATAAACTCCTGATTTACTCAGTGGCATCTCGTTTACCCAGAGATGATCTCCACTGGCCAACACAGCCATGTCGAACTCAGGCTTGATGGATATGCTCCACCTATGGGAATCCATGTCACAGAGAGCCACACACTGTAGTGAGCTGAACTTTGCCACAACAATAACTGGAAGATGCTGGAGGGACAGATTCCTGTCACAGACACTCACCATACTTTGGAACAACATCCCTAACTACATTATACAGAGCCCCTCACTAACATTCTGCAAGTGAAACCTTGAAGAGTGGATGGGGGAACAGTAGATGCACCCCAAGGGTCCCGCCATTGGCTCTGCTCCACAGAGGGGCAGTTAATGAATCAATGGGGTGGCAAAAGCTGACACATTTTGGCTGGGCTTATGAATGGCCTCTGGCAGTTGGCCAAGTACCTACCTATGAATCTATACATACAGTATCTGCATATGCTGATAGCTTAATTTACTGTTCAGGTGTTGACTTACCTTGTGCCAGTGGCAGTTGTGTGTGCAATAGTTGAGGGCTGCCTATGTTGGATGCACACAGTAGACTGCCTATACATGACAATTTACAGGTAGTCTTGTGTGTGTACCATCCATTTTTACTGTGTTTGCAGGTGGAGAAAGGTGTCAGTCCCTAGGTGCTTTATGTGCTCTACGTTCCCTCTTTGCCAAGGCATGGGCATACTGGGCACGCCTCCGTCTGCCTACTGGGGATGGCTCAGGGTGTTCATGGTCTGAGTATCTCTGTGCCTTTGAGGCCCTTGGCAATGGTGGTGGGCTGTAAGGGCCTTCACTATTCTGTCCCTGCTGCAGCTGTCTCCACAGGACCATATTGTGCAGCATGGCACACACTATGAAGATGTGGGCACATGTGCCTGGAGACTACTGCAAGGCTCCACCAGATATGTCCAAGCAATGGAATTGTGATTTCAGCATCCCAAACACACACTCTATGATGAGTCTGGTTTGTACATGTGCCTCATTATGGCGTTCCTTCATGGGTGTGTATGCATTTCTGATGGGAGTCATCATCCACGGTTACAGTGCATAGCCAGCATCCCCCACCAGGTGGCCATTTGGGATGTCCCCCCTGGCAAATAACTGATACAGCTATGAGGCATGCCAGATGTGGGATTCGTGATAGCTTCCAGGGCTGCCAGCACACACATCCATGATAATGCCCTGGGCATTACACATGACCTGGCAGTTGATGGAGGGGTATCCTTTGCGGTTTATGTAGTGCCTACCCTGCTCACCGGGTGGTGACTTGATGTGTATGTGCATGCA
The DNA here is from genome assembly GCF_019279795.1 of Protopterus annectens. Classification (NCBI taxonomy): domain Eukaryota; kingdom Metazoa; phylum Chordata; order Ceratodontiformes; family Protopteridae; genus Protopterus; species Protopterus annectens. The sequence goes on from NC_056726.1 coordinate 1,337,722,579, forward strand.
GTCTATTGCAGCCAGTATCTCCAGGTATTCTTCCACATGGTGGAAGAGACCCATATTGCTGGCCAACTCCTCCTGCGTTCGGGGGAAGTATATGTGCTCATTGGCATGTGGTAACATGGCATCCAGGAACTGGTGTAGTACCCTGGATGCTGATGCCTATGGGATCCCATGATATCTCCAGTTGGTCTTTGAAAGGTACCTGTAGCTAGTATTCTCAGGCATACATATACCTTCATATCCACTGGGACTTGTTCCCCTCTGTTTGTTCTGGCTCTGAGGCATAGCTGGCACAGCTCCACAAGTTGCTGTAGGATGTCCCTGTCCACCTTGTAATGCTCTACTATCTCCAGATCATGTAGCCCCTGGTAGGTTACCCTGGGTCTGAACACTCTCCTCCTCTTCTGGTGCCTGAGATGGTTGTGTGCATCATCCTCCACATCACCTTCAGTCTCCAACACATGCTGGTGCATCAAAGCTATGGCAGTCCCTAACATGTACATACTAAAAGTTCCCCATCTGTATACACCACTGGTGCAGAGTGTATGGGAATACACAAATGTGGGTGAGGTGCTTTCACACTTTATAGTAATGTGCTATGGATGCTGCTGATGTCAGTGGGTGTGTATTAGCTAGTCCAGCTGCAGCATGTCTTAATTATGGGTTTTGCAATGAGTAGCACAAGTGTGTGGCCTTTACTGTGGAAATCTACTTGCCTGCCTTGATTAATCTGTTGCCCTTTAATTCACTTTTAAACCTGGACCCCCCCCCCCCCATTATCAGGCATGCATCCACCTGCCATCTTTCTTGTTTTGTACTTTCCCTACCCAGTCATGGCAAAATGTGCCTTGTAGCTGATATACTGCAAATTGGCTTTGTTCTGCTTTGACACTTTACTGTTTTCTTTGCAGTACAGCCCCTCCCCTTTCCTGTTCTGCAGGAAGCTGCTTGCAGCCTTGTTAGCTGTTGTCAATGGCCTACTGTAGGCTCCTAGGTGTTAATTAGTCATTTGTACTCCAATTTCACTGCTGCAGCATTTCCTTATTTCTTTCCTATATCCTTCCTGTTTCAGCTGCAGTGCGCACCGCTCATACCCGTTCACCGGGTTTAAACGCGTTTTCATCTCCGTTCACATGCATACTCGGTTACCTTGTGTACTCTCAGCTAAGCATAGCTATGGACAATTCAACACATCCCTATCCTGCAACTTTGCCTAGCTAGGGGCAAACCGGTTTAGCAATGCTCCAATGTGCTTACAGCAATGGTGACACACCCCTCTCTTGATGTCATCTTTATCTCAAGGGCACACCTTGGTGTTATAACGCTACGCTGTGAGGTGCATCCTTACACCAGCCAGGAATCTGCGATTCACTATTACTCCTCTCATTTGCATGGCATTGCCTACTAATTCCTAGCTACTATGCATAACACTGTCACTGCCCCTTAGCAACCCTTGCGCCATAGTAGGGTGTAGCATGCCTGCCATTGACTATTATGGGGAAATTGTGATATGTGTTTCATTGCGGTTTTATTCTATATTTTTATATATTCTTTGCGATCCCCTTTGCACACCGCTGCTCTGTGCTTCCACGTCGCGATAGTGTGACTATATATATTAAATGTTAATTTTATATTTTGTAAATTTTTTTTATGCCAATGGCTATATATTTAGCCATTGGCATATATTAACAATATAATACATGTGCTTGGTCGGCTGTCACGGCTCCGATTTTTTGTTTGCAAAAATGTAAACCGTTTTCTGCGGTTTACATTTCTACATGCTTACACTATGCCTGCACCACTTCCTGAATCGCTACATACCTTCATTTGCATGCTACACTGCTGCACATGTGGTAATTAGCATACAGGGCCCGGGTGTTGTGCGGATGTAGCGTACGTAGGTAGTGCACATGGAAACAGCTCGTACCTGAATCGCTCAGCGGCTATATTTGGTGTTAGAACACCAATGCTATGCCTGCACCTGGCACAAGCTTCATGAATCCCGGGGGTAGTTAGGAGTGAGTCACATTTGTGTATAGATTCATGGGATTTTTTAAGGAGAGTGGATACAGTAACTTTTGATTCAGATTTTTTATCACCATTGATGTCAAAGATCTGTATTCAGTCATACCCCATGATGTTGGTGAAGACTGGTTCTGTGAATACCTCAGGCTTAAGGGTATAGATCAACAGCAGATTAATACCTTTGAACAACTATTAGATTTGGTGTTAAAGTCAAATGTTATTATGTTTAACAAGGAACTATACTGTCAAAAAGAGAGGGTAGCTATGGGGTCCTCGTGGCAGTTTATATGCCAACATAGTGATGCTTGAATGGGAGAGAAGATTTGTTTTTCCATCTGATTGGTATAACTACTGTGTGTCATATACCCACTTTTTGGATGATACTTTTATTTTATGGAAGGGCCCCAGTACAGCTGTTGTTGACTTTGTTGAATACATCAACAACACTACACCATTTTTGAAATTTGCACATACTGTTAATACAGACCAAATAGCCTACCTAGATGTTCTTAAGGACATCTTTAATAATAGATTTGTAGCTGAAATTTATCGGAAAATGAAATATTCCAATACCTTCTTACATTTTATTAGTAATCATCCTTATACACAAAAGCGAGCAGTTGTCAAAGGACAATTTGTTAGAGAGTTGAGGATGGTTACTACTTGGTCATCATTTTTAAATGAGGTTGACAAAATGAAAAATATGTTTTTATATAGAGGGTACCCTGACTTGATGGCTAATGAACTAAGTCAGGAAGTTATTGAAAAAAGAGCTAGGGGGTATTTTAGACCCATTTTGGGTGATAAGCATAATAGGATGGTCCCTACTGATATGACTGAGGCAGTTTCTTCTGTTTCATCAATGGTTAGTTGTTGTTGTATCTTTCGGCTTTTCCCGGTTAGGGGTCGTCACAGCGGAACTCCGGTCCGCTAATGATTGGCAGTAGATTTTTACGTACCGAGTTGCCAGCTCTGACGCACAACCTTCAATGAAGGTACGCCCTTTCACGCATGTCTCCACACAGAAGATGCTTTAGCTGAGAATCAAACAGGACAACATCATACTGTGAGGCGACAACGCTACCGCAGCACCACCACCGTAATAATGTTAATATTCCTATTATAAATGGTAATGATGACAATGAGTAATAATAACAAATTTTCTCATGCTTTCCTTACTACATTTAGCAATGATAGCTATATGATTAGGAACATTCTTTATAAGAATTGGGAAATTTTGTGGTGAGAAAACACCCTAAGGGACCATTTGGGTGCTTCCCCCATTTTTGTCTATAAAAAGGATAAAATTTAAAGTCAGCCGTTGAACACATTGTGCCTACTTGTAAAATAGGTTGTATGTATAAATGTGGTCCATGTGTATTTTGTCACTGTAGTCTTGAAACTAGTGAAATATTTATTAATAAATATAAGGTGAGAATAAAGGGTAGACCTAATTGTAACTCTAGTAAGATAGTGTATTGTGCTATTTGTTCCCATTGTTCATGTTTCTATATAGGGAAATTTGAATGCAAATTAAAAAAACAGAATGAGTGAGCACCTTAATGTCATTTGTCTAGGGAAAGAAACAAATGCTTTAACAAAACATATTATTGCTAGTCCTGGGCATGTTTTCAAATTTGTTGTTTTACAAATATTAATTATGCCAGAACGTGGAGGTGCCTGGCCCCTTTTACCTGAGAAAGCAGAATTGCTTTGGCAGCTTTGTTTAAATGCATGATTTTGGCCAGGGTTAAGTGATGCAGAGAATATAAAATGTCTCCTTAAATTAAGAACTTTAAATAGATATAATGTATCTTTTTTCACTGTAGCTGAATTTTAGCTTTAGAATGTTACTATTGTGTATAACATTGTTACATTCCTTTTATGAATGAAAAGAAAGGGGGTGTTCCTTTTACTATGCTTTCTTTTACTATGCCTTTTTTACTATGCTTGGTTTTGTCAGGCGATTTCTTGCAATAAGGGTGTGTTCTGAATTTTAACTGTGATTGGTATAAGAGTATTTACGAAGCCTAATGGCAGTTTGTTCATTTATCTGATGAAGTTCCTTTTTATATGTCAGTGGAACTAAAGCACTTATCTTTTTGGATTATTTTTAACTGCTGTGTCGCTTTTTTATGTACTGCATTTGGCTGAAGCAGTTTTTAGCTGTACTACGTGGAATTAAAGCATTTTGGAGTGTGGAAGGCTTCTTTTGCCCTGCTTTTTGGATTATTAGTGCTGGTTTGGTGTTTTTCCTCTTTGGCTGTATATACCCCTATTACCTTCACTATGGGTTTACCTCCATGCCTGGTTGCAGGTAACAGCATGCACACAAGGTATTGAACTCATTCCCTATTAGGACATAAACTGGAATGTCAACAGACACAACCACTTGCTTGTTCCCAGTCCAAAGAGATTCTGGCTAAACATACTCAAAAATGTCTCTCACCTAAAGCTCTAACTAGAGTGGATTGCCCAGGCAAGTAGTGCTCCTGTCTGACCACTGCAGGTTTATTTATTTATTTATTTGACATTTTGTTAACCAGGTTAGTCTGGCTGGGCAAGTGCCCTTTTTCAACAGAGACCCGAGGAGAAAAGCTCCAAGTTACAATGTTTGCAATTAGTTACAAAAGTGAATTACATATGCATAAAATGGGAAAAAAATACACTTAGTAATACTAAAAACAACACTGTCACGGCTGGAAAACACACAACGAAGATCTTTATTAACAATTACATACGATTGAGCGCTTTCTTCCCTACATACAGGGATTTCATCAGAATCTACATTCATTCCCCTTTTCCCCTATAAATACTTTAATCAAACTATGATGTCACTTATTACAAAATTGATAGGATGAATTTAAAGTGCAAGGTGCTTACTAAAACCATGTTAAAAATTATATAAATATTTTTTATTATTAATACATAAATAAAAACTTTTAAACATAAAACAGAGTGTTGTCACTTCCACTTATTTCCATAAAAACATACTTCTTCATTTTGTAAATTCCACTTTTTTATTTAATATAGGCTTTATGGATATAATTTCATTTAGTCCTGGGGGTAGGCTTGCTTGTAATCTAATTTGCCATTTTGTTTCCCTTTCTTCAATATATGTTCTGTAATCCCCACCCCTTGGATTTCTTAATACTTTCTCTAAAATATTGAATCTAAACTCTTTACAGTCCTGAGTACTACTAATATGTCTATATAGGGCATTGTTGGAGTTCTTAGTATTTATCTGGTATGTGTGTTCATATATCCTCTCTTTCAGTTTTCTCTCTGTTTTGCCTATGTAGAAACTGGGGCAGGATTCACACAAAGCCAGATAAATAACTCCAGTAGTTTGGCAGTTCCCTCTTTCTGGTTTCACTACATTTTTCAAATAGTTGTTAATTTTTATTTTTTCCTCTGTACAAATATATCTACACTGTGAACAGTTACCATGCTTTGTGGTCCCATATTTGTTGTTCATCTTAATGGGCATTTCAAAATTCTTTTTCAAATTTGGACCAACTTTATATACAAAATTAGGTTTACTTCCTCTTATATTCCAAAGCTTGGGGTTATTTCTTCGGATGGCCCAGTTCTTTTTAATAATTTTTTCTACCTCCCTTGCATAGCCACCAAATGGAACAATCATAGCTCTTTCATAATTTTTATTATTATTATCTGTGTTGTTTATTTCCCTTCCTCTTAACAACATCTTAACAAAAGTACGGGGTTTTTAAAGTTTACATATGTGCATAACAAAAAGGGAATAAATTATTTGGACACATACATAGAAAAGGATAGAAATTGTTTCAAATCTAAGATATATAGGAAACCATCTTATAGCAATTCTTACTTGCAATATTCTAGTGATCACCCGATTAGACAAAAACATAGTATTGTTAAGGGACAACTAATTAGGGTAGCCCGGATGACCTCAAAACAGGAAGACTTACAAGAGGAATTAAGAGAAGTAGCCCTTATGTTTCAAGATAGAGGGTATCCGGTGAAAATAATAAATGAATATGTGCAGTACATTCTAGATGAATGGGGTAAGAAATATAAGCCACTATTAGGAAACAACAATGCTTTGAGTGAAGGAAGGGAAATAAACAACACAGATAATAATAATAAAAATTATGAAAGAGCTATGATTGTTCCATTTGGTGGCTATGCAAGGGAGGTAGAAAAAATTATTAAAAAGAACTGGGCCATCCTAAGAAATAACCCCAAGCTTTGGAATATAGGAGGAAGTAAACCTAATTTTGTATATAAAGTTGGTCCAAATTTGAAAAAGAATTTTTAAATGCCCATTAAAATGAACAACAAATATGGGACCACAAAGTGTGGTAACTGTTCACAGTGTAGATATATTTGTACAGAGGAAAAAATAAAAATTAACAACTATTTGAAAAATGTAGTGAAACAGAAAGAGGGAACTGCCAAACTACTGGAGTTATTTATCTGGCTTTGTGTGAATCCTGCCCCAGTTTCTACATAGGCAAAACAGAGAGAAAACTGAAAGAGGGGATATATGAACACACATACCAGATAAATACTAAGAACTCCAACAATGCCCTATATAGACATATTAGTAGCACTCAGGACTGTAAAGAGTTTAGATTCAGTATTTTAGAGAAAGTATTAAGAAATCCAAGGGGTGGGGATTACAGAACATATATTGAAGAAAGGGAAACAAAATGGCAAATTAGATTACAAGCAAGCCTACCCCCGGGACTAAATGAAATTATATCCATAAAGCTTATATTAAATAAAAAAGTGGAATTTACAAAATGAAGAAGTATGTTTTTATGGAAATAAGTGGAAGTGACAACACTGTTTTATGTTTAAAAGTTTTTATTTATGTATTAATAATAACAAATATTTATATAATTTTAACATGGTTTTAGTAAGCACCTTACACTTCAAATTCATCCTATCAATTTTGTAATAAGTGACATCATAGTTTGATTAAAGTATTTATAGGGTAAAAGGGGAATGAATGTAGATTCTGATGAAATCCATGTATGTAGGGAAGAAAGTACTCAATCGTATGTAATTGTTAATAAAGATCTTCGTTGTGTGTTTTCCAGCTGTGACAGTGTTTTTTTTTAATATTACTAAGTGGACTTGACACTGTTTGGCTCATTTGTGAGTTATTAGTTGATCGTGGGAAAAAAATACAGCTATAGACAAATACAAAGGTGAGGATATATATTATGGTTAAACATTCTTAAGGAGATGCAATTTCATATTTTATAATAACATGTAGTTGAAAAGTAGCTGAGTCTTAAGGAATAGGTGAAAGAGGAAAGGAAGGCCTGTCAGTCATGCAGGATTGTAATTGTAGCATATAGATGATTTGGGGAAAAACTGTGGGGGGAGGCAAGATAAGCTCAGAAGAGGCCAAGGTGGAGGTTGTGAAAAGAACTAGAGAGTATTTAGGAGACTGGTTGCTTAGGTTACAGAAGAGGGAGATAGAAAAGAGAAAAACCTTAGGAGTGGGGGGTTAGGATAGAGGAAAGAGAGAGGGAGTGGGTAGAAGGGAGAAGGGAGTAGGGGAGGAAGACATTTTCAAGTAGGGTCTTTACAGGTGCAGGACTAGGAGTTGCGTAGGAATTCCTTTAGGGCACATTTGAAGTTGAGTGAGTAAGGGAGGGATCTGATGGTGAGAGGAAGCTTGTTCCAGGGTGTGGAGACTATATGGCTATAAAGACTTTTTTCTATGGATTTATTTGGTTTGGAGATGTGGAGTAGGTGTTGATCTGAGCTACGAAGCTCATGGCTGGGGGTGTAGGGGGAGATGAGAGTTGTTAAGGAGGGCCAAACTTGGGGTTGTAGCAAGATGGCGTGTATCATGTGAAGTTGAGGTGAAAGGAGTTGGTTATGGAACTTTAGCCAGTTTAGGTTTTGTAGAGAGAGGCAGTGGTGTGAGCAATAGGGAAGATTTGTGGAAAATCTATCAATCTTATTATAAGTTTGTTCCAGTTTGTTTAGGAGATTATTTTTAGAGGTTGGTGAAAATAGGGGCAGCATAAAGTAAGGTAGGAAGGAGGTAGGCTTGGGCAAGGGATACTTTGGATTCCTGGGTAAGGACGTTTTTATTTCTGCAAAGCAATCCCATTTTCTGGTGGGTCTTTTTGATGCATTTGTTGATATCGGTATTGAATTTTAATTCATCGTCTATGAGTATGCCAAGTAGTTTAGTATGTGGTTTGGCTAGAATAGTTGTATTGTTTAGGGATGAGATAGTGAAGGAAGATTTGAGGTGATGGAAAGGTTTGGGAAGCAAGAGAAGAAGTTTAGTTTTCTTGGGGTTGAGTCGGAGCTGATGAGTAGTAATCCACCTTTTGACAGAGTGTAGAGTGTCTTGTGTGCAGGTATGTAGGTCAGTTAGATTGTCAGAGGTAGAGATGATTGTGGAGTCATCAACACTGCAGGTTTGACTACAGTTATGTCTGAAACTCTGTCCCTTTTAGCAATGGCCTCCTTCCCTTCTACCAGAATAATATTCAGACTTTTGTGATAATTAGGTACACCTGCTGAGTGTAAATAACCCACCACTGTTGTAGTGCTAGTCTTGCTGGATGCTTCCTGAGATCTTTATTTTTTACCCTCTACCCCTGCTTTAGTGAACAATAAAACTGAACATGCCCTTTTTTCATTTCATTTAAAACATCTAATCCCAAAACCAAGGCATGTACCCAAACCTGTTGCATCCCCCTTGTCCTGTGTAGCCTGTTGAGATGACCAGTGTTGCTCCCACTTGTTCCCCAGTCTGCCACCCAAGTCCTCATGTCTTCAGGTATAGCACTAAGAGCATGTCATCTGACCAAATGATCTGAATGCATTTCATTTGCGGTACCCTTACAGCCACTCACACATCTGTGAAAATAAGTGATTTCTGCAATATACTCTGTCATAATCTCATCTGACTTTCTCCTGTTCTGCCTGTTTTTTTTTCTATGCAGTTCTGGAGTTGGCTAATAACAGTAAACATTCTTTAGCTTCCATATGACTGAAGCAGTCAACATCACTGAGTTTAGAAACTGCATGAATTGGTTTACTCATGAGCAAGGGACTTAAAAACCTCATCCACTGCCTCTGTTCAACTTGGCATTCACATCTAGATCAGTGGAGGTCATCGTGCCTCTTTACTCATCCCTCATCAGGCCCATAATTGAGTACAATGCCCCTTTTGGGATGTACCTTACCAGACACCTGCAGCAACTGGAAAGACCCCAAAAGTACCTCACCAAGAGGATCAAAGGGCTCAAACAGATGCCATATGCTGCCCGGTTAAAGAAACTCCAGCTCTACTCAGTGGCATACCGCCTGTTCAGAGGCGATCTGTGCCTGACGTATAAAGCCATGTCCGACCTGGAATTAATGGACATGCTGCACCTCAGAAAATCCAAATCCCATCGAGCTACATGCTCAAGAGACTTGAACCTCAGCACTGAAATAAATAGGACATGCTGGAGGGACAGATTCATAACCCAGAGGCTCCCTTCACTCTGGAATAAAATCCCAGTCCAGGTTAGGCAGAGTCCCTCATTGACTCTCTTCAAGAGGAATCTTGATGAGTGGATGGGAGATCGTAGGTTTACCCCGGGTATCACTTCTGTGTCACTGTTAGACAGGGGCACAGTACACTAACCTCGAAAAAGGGCATAGCAAAATAAATTTAAAATGGGTGGCGAAAGCCAAACACATTCTGGCTAGGCTTATAAATGCCCTAGGGCAGATAGCCTAGTATGAACCTATAAACCTATAAACCTATAAACACACCCTCTCAAATGCTTGTAAAAAAAGAATTGGAAAAAGTGGACTACTGACCTGAGTTTTTTGGATGAGAATTTCTCCCTCCCTAAGATGTATGTGTTTCTGGTTCTTTTTCATGTTGGCATTGTTTTTTTCTCTCCTCTACTTCTGATTTTTATGTTCACTCAGCTGCTTCAAGTTCCAGGAGCTTTATTTCCAGTGCCAGTCTTTGTAAATCTAGCAGGGCTACAAAGTCCCCCTGTGATATAAGTGATTATCCTAGATTAGTCTCCTGCAGATTCTCTCCATGCTGCACTGTGCACAAAGTTGCCACCATCTCCTCTTCATGTCAGAAAAGGTCATTTTCCACCTGCGTGTAAATAAGCTGACCACAAAATTAAATAATTGCAGTGCAGAACCAGACCACTATATATTTTACCTTGTGGCTGAGATGATTAACACACACCTTTGGTAACAAAACTCTTTTAGGCTTAATAACCTCACTTCTAGTCTCCTCACCACTCGACATCAAATGGGACAGAAACTCTGTTACTGCTCCACCAAATGTGAGGTACTAGTAACACCACTACTACCTAGAATAAAGGGTAAGATGGCGCCACTGCCTCCATAATGGGCAAAGTGATTATAGGAAAGTGCACAACAGTCTGCTTCAGTAATTAATCTGCAAAATGCAACCTGGCACCAAGAACAGAAAGTGAATATGTGCTGCTGTCCTGGGTATGGGTATGCAACTTCCACACCCAAATTAGACTGCACACCATTCACTTACAGAGCCATACCAATATCTCTGTGAAAAAAATGTCTCCCAGTACCCCTCTATCCACAGTAACTGCCTTTCACATAAAGTATATTTAAACACACACACACACACACACACACACACACACACACACACACACACACACACACACACACACACACACACACACACACACAACACACACACACACACACACACACACAATTAACTTACATGGAAGGCTGGCAGAATTATCCACTTCTGCACAGCTTTCCCCCTAGTCATGGTAGCTCTGAGACCACCCTGAGGAAAGCCAGGGACTTCAAGTTACCTGCCTACTCTTATTTCTCCAGTTATTGTCTGGGATAGGGTATTCACTGATCTAACTGGCCTCCATAAAGTTTTATCACGACACTAAACAATTTCACCTTGTGCATAATATGCCATTTTCTTTTTGTTTCATACTTGTTACACAATAGCAATTTCTGAGTGACTCACCACAAGATCCATTTTCTTCTGTTTAAACAGTAGTATCACATCATCAGTAACACTTGTCATCACTTATCAAACAATAAGGAGTGTCATAGAATTGGCACCAGACACACAGTATGGAATTTAAATGACTCCTGCCATGCGTTTATTAGACCAAAGGCAGCCAGTTACTTACCCAGTTCTGTGTCATAATCAATTAACAGCCAATTAATATGCCAAATAGCATGCCAGATGTGCCAGGCGAAGTACTAAGGAGAATTTCAATGATCCATTGACCAACGTGGATTGCATTTCCATATCCAGCAATCCAAAGCAAGACCAAGCCACTACACAACAGTTACCATCTGAGCCACTTTATAATCTGCTGAGAGAGGCACATTAAAAAGACCCATAGTTCTAGCATGTCATCCACACTTTATGTAAGTATCCCATGAAATGGAATGTTAAAAGGGTTTAAAGAAGGTAGCAGATTGGATTTTGATGGGCAGAAGATGAACTGCAAGTAACAAAATGTAACTTTTTAGTCAGGAAAAGTATGCTACAAAATAGCAGGGTCAAATACCACCAATAGTATGATTGCAGGTTAGTTCAGATGCCACATACCACACATTTCATGGCTTGATGGTGGGAGGGTAATGAGGGGAGGGTGGCCTAATGGTTAAGGTGTTTGCCTTACAAACACAAGGTGCAGGGTTTGAGTCTCACACGGGATAATTGGCTAGGCTTACAATGGCTCACAAGGGCAGTTAGCCTAGTACTAACCTATGAACCTATGAACCTATGATTACTACCAATAAAATAAAGGTTGGCTTAAATACCATAAAACAAGTGTTTCAAAGAGTCAATAGACTCAAGTGCCACACATGACTGCTTCAATTGTGCCACAAATTGCACACTTCAAAGAGTCAGTAGGCTTGGATGCCACACAGTAGCTGTTCCTATGATTTATCAAACTCAGTTGCCATACTCTTGGATGTGACCAGATATAGTTACTATCAATAACTATCCTAAGTATAGAGGGAAATGTAGATGCCAGTAGTTGTTGATGAAGGGTCTTGGAACAACCACAATAATATGCATAACTGACATGAAAATCATTATATATATATATATATATATATATATATATATATATATATATATATATATATATATTTGCAAACAACAGCAGTAGCATGCATGGTAGTGTAGCCAGACTGGCAGCAAGGGCTTCCTATAAAGTAACAACAGTAGCAGTTCACAACTCATGACAACTCAGAGCCAAGCTGCAGTAAGATTACAAACTTTAGCACCCATGAAAAATGACCATGGACAAGATGAATGTGGTAAATGTAGATAACAGTTATAAATACTTTAAAACAAACCATCTATATATATATAGTTCACAGTACCCTACTACTGTGCACAGTGCAGTGAAGCAACATGAAATCCAATTAGAAAAGCATACATGTGGAATCATACTAAATAAAAACGTACACTTCCCTGATATCTTTGGGACTGGTAGCAAGACAAATCTGGTTAGAAGTGGCTAATCCAATAGCAGTGTATAGCAAAGAAATGCAGCACAAAACAGGTGGCCTAATGGACCAGTAGGCCCTGCTATGCAGCACAAATTAAAAGCAGTCTTAAAAGTCACAACCAGCAAGAAAATTAATTCAAATTAAGCCTGAAGCAAGCAACTAGCTCAAAAGATCAGCAAATTTCCTGTGTGTACTAGAAAAAAAAAGCCAAAAAGTGTCATAAATAAACAAAGCTATGGCACAATAAACAGTGTTAACAGATTCATAGGTTCATAAGTTCATAGGAGGCTACTAGGCTATTGACCTGGAGATCATTTCAAGCCTAGCCATTTCATCCCAATGTAGTACCATAGATAATCTAGTCAATACAGTATTGTATTTAGTAACGACTGCCTATGTCCAGGAGGGTTATGGGCACTACCCCTGGTAAGAATTTACAGTGTCCCATCCACTCATCCAGGTTTCTTTTAAATGGTGTCATAGAATTGCTCTGCTTCACATGAATTGGCAGCCTATTCCAAAGATGCGGCAGTCACTGGGAGACAAATCTGCCCCTCCAGCATGTCCTATTCAAGTCGCAGGCCATATTTAGGTCCTTGAAACAGGTAGCTCTACTCCCATTTGATTTACGGATGTGCAACAAATTCATTAGGTTACGGTCAGAGATTGCTCTGTAATCCAGACATAAGTCTCCCCTGAGAAGTCTAGATGATACTGAGTATAGTGAAAGGGACTTTAGTCAGTCTGTGTAAAGGCATGTGCTAGATTCCCTTGATCTTTTTTGTTAGAAAACTCTGAAGTCTCTCCAATTGCTGCAGGTGCTTTGTATGGTACATGCCACAAGGGGTGTTATACTCAATTATGAGCCTGATTAGTGACGAGTATAGAGGGATTATAACCTTCTTTGCTCTAGAGGTGATTTCTTTGCTAATCAAGTGTGCTACATAGAAAGCCTTCCTTACTACAATAAACACACAGTGGTCAAATTTAAGGTCGTAGTTTACTTGTGATCTCAGATCCCTTACAACTTCATAGGTACATAGGGTATTCTTGTTAATTTGATAGTGTGAAGGAACATTGCTTTTACCAAAGGGAAAAATTATGCATTTCTTTGCATTAATTTGAGACCAAGACTAAGACACCAATCGTTGGTCTGCATAAGACCCTCCTAAAGTATGCTGACATCATTTGAGGATTCAAGATTTGCACCCAGTTTGCAGTCGTCCACAAACTTAGTCAGTCACACCCCCTTAGTTTTGGCCTGAACATCTGAGACGTAGCTACCAAACAGTAGGGGGCCCAGCACTGACCCTTGTGGCACCCCACTGGTGACAGGTCTGCTGGTTGATGTGGAGTTACCCACTTTGATAGAGTGTGACCTATTTGTGAGCCAGTTGGCAACCCATCTTACAGCAAAGGGGGTTACGTTCAGTTTGCTAAGTTTATCAGTAATGCTTGAGTGTGGGATTTTGTCGAAGGCCTTGGCCAAGTCGAGATATGCTGTTTGCACAGATTTCCTCTCATCAATGGCCCTGGTCACATTTTTGAAGAAATTTACTAGATTTAACAGGTAGGATCTGCCCTTGATGAATCCAAATTGGGTCAGATCCAGGGTTTTGAGGTCACCTATGTCATTATTTATGAGGTCCATGATGATATGTTCCATGGACTTACAGATGAAGCTGGTCAGACTTATGGGTCTGTAGTTCCCTGGTCATGTTGCTAAGGCACATTTATAGAGGAGAATAACTGTTGCTGTTCTCCATTCCACAGGAACATAGCCTGTGGTTAGGTTGTGATTGAATAGGGTACGTAATGGTGATGCTAGTTCATGCTTTAGTTTGTTTAGAAGAGAGCCTGGGATGCCGTCTGGTCCCATAGAGGCTATGTTTTTTGTCTTAAACAAGGCTTTAATGACCTGCTTTTTGGATAGGTAGGGTAGGGGAGAAGTTGGGACAAGGCTTGTGATAAGTTAGGAGGGGATAAGGGAGTGAAATGTTCACCAAATCTGTCCGCATCATTAGCTTATTAGATTAGCAGTAAAATTCACTTTAAAAGCACACAGATAGAATTAGATTAAATAAAATCTCTTAGTCCTCTTTAGTCTTTAGGACTGGTAACAAGGTCAGATCTAGTTAGGACTATTCAGTCCAGTAGTAGTGTGTAACAAGAAATGTATCCTGAGGCAAACAGCTAAATAGAGAAGCTCCTGCTGTGCAGCACAAATTAAAAGCTGCATCAATGTAGTTGTAATGCATGTTTTTCTAAAGAAGTAAACAGGTCCTGTGATGAAGGAATGAGAAAGGTGTAGTAGGACATTGTAGGCTGTAATAGGAGGGAGATTGGAAAGTCAGAGCATTACCAACAGCAGAATACATATTCACCAAAACCCATGTAATTGAAACACAAGGAATAGCTATTTGTACGCTTGAAGGAGCCAAATAGATTGGGTTGGATGATCCACGTGGAAGGTGAGATCAAGTGATGCTTGAGATGAACAGAAAGGACATGTTTAGATGATGGGATCATCACTGTTACATCAGGTTCTAAACTGTGCCGTTTAACCTGCTGCTGTTACATCAGGTTCTAGACTGTGCCGTTTAACCTGCTGCAATGAGAGTAATCTTAGGTCTGCGCATGCCCTTGCACATTTGAGATGTATGTGCCATGTCTAGTAGAAACATGAGGACTAAATGAAGCAGATGAAAAGAATGAAGGAAGGATAAATTAAGGAAATTTATTAACTGAAATTATGACCTTAAGAATATATTTAGAAAGTAATTTGGATTGTAGTCACTATACATTTATATGGATGACAAGTTGCTCTTTGCCTGGTTATTGGGAAGGGGATAGAAATGTATGTTCTGACAAGAGTGTAAAAATTAAAGGGATCTCTACTTTACATTTTAAGACTTTTTTATGCTAGAGTAATTTTACAGTATTGGGAATGTCTGAGCATTGTTTATTCTATATTTCTTATGATAAAGAGCAACACAATATACTAGATCATTCAGGTTTCTGAAGAAGCATGTGTTAGTATTTTGGCATAGCTGGTCAAACAAGCAAATAAAATTAGTAATTATTTTGCCAAAAACAAATAGCAAAAACTACTGTTGCACAATTTGCAAAGTAATATTTGTTTTGTATAGTTCTACAAATTAAACATTTTTTGATAAATATAGTTGGGCTGCAGGAAAAGCAAGTTAATTATTATACCATGACCCCCCCAAAACATGCACGCTGATTGGCCAGCGTGCCCGTTGTAAATCGAGTTATACTAATGGAAAAAGGTCCGGTCGCCCGGACTTTTTTCCATTAGTATAACTCGTTTTTTTAAAACACTGTCTCGCTATGTTAAATGGGTTTAACATAGCGAGACAGCTTTAAAATAAGCAACGGAGATCTCCGTTGCTTATTTTAAAGCTGTCTCGCTATGTTAAACCCATTTAACATAGCGAGACAGTGTTTTAAAAAAAAGCAACGGAGAAAGCAAGATCTCCGTTGCTTATTTTAAAACTGTCTCGCTATGTTAAACTCATTTAACATAGCGAGACACTAAAAAAAAGCAACATCAGAACTGCCGCGGATGCCAGACATCTGTGGAAGGGCAATAAACAGGCATTATACTATGCCATTATTTAAGAAAAGTAACAGTTTCTTTTCTTAAATAATGTCATGGTATAATAGCAATAACCCACTTCTGGGTGTGGGTAATGCTAAATTTACCCACGGTTGGCTTTTTGGTCCTCGGGCTTCGCCCTCGGGACCAAACCACGCCAACCGTGGGTAAATTTAGCATTACCCACACCCAGGCGTGGGTTATTGCTATAATAATACATGTTCATATATTCCTGGCATCATTCATATTTCTCTAAAATGTGCATTGCTTAAAAGATAATCTTAAGTGTGCTTAGAAAATATAGCAAAACTTTGCCAGCATGCACGATACCTATTAAGTGCAGGTTTGTTTCTTAATTTGCCTCTATATGTAATCATCTGTAAACGTATGCATGTATATTTGTTTGTTTGAATAATGAAGTGGACTGATCCAAAGGGAATGCTTTCAGCTAGAGCCTGGGATGTTACCTAATGTACATAAAAGGCTTGTACACAGATACACATTTACACCAAACAGCAAAAACAAGCAGTTTACTAACCAATATGATGTGTTAACTACTGAACAGTAATCATTAAAATAGATATCAGATTGCAGCTAACTATGGATTTAATAGCAATACACAATATTTACATAATTTGAGGCTGATGTCAGATGGTTAATAAGTGTATTAGTTTATGCATGGTGCTATGATAACAGCAGACTTATTTTAGGTAGACTTTCCCTGGGATTCAGCAAGCACTGCACAGAGTGCAGGAATAGTGCAAGAGCTGCTGCAGGCAATATGGTCGACAAGCAATCCAGGAACGAGCTCACAGGAGGTGCACGAGCACTCCTACACTATTCCTGCATGGACACCACTGCTATATGCCAATTACCCCATTTGCTGGTGAAAACCATGCAAATGAGGTGAATTAGCGATCCAGGAAGCAGGCAGGCATCTGTGCAAGAATAGTGTAACCTGCAGAAATGTATTCGGTTACTAACCGAATACATTTCTGCAAATTACAAAACGGAGGCATGACAGCTCCAAAGAAAGCATGTATTCAATGTAGTAGGCATCCCAATGCCCAAATATATGGCCACTAGCATAGGAAATAGTTGCAAAATTATAAAAAATTACTTTTATTTTTTTTGGCCGATTTCGGAAGTTTAAGCTTAGGGCAGCGGTGCGCAAATGGAATCGGCCCGAAAATATGAAAAAAGTTGGAAATAAGCTTTTATACCCAAATCAGCATTTTGCCATGATAATCAATGGCATGCATAAGACAACAATACCAGGGAATAGTGGTTGCTAAGGGAGGAGGCTCAGTGTGAGTGCGGTAACTATGAATTAGTATTCTGTTTTATGCAAATGAGGGGATTGATACTGAATCACAGAATTAATTTCAGTGTTAGCTTGCACCCAACCATGTAGTTGCAGCAACACCATGGTATAAGTATAAGAGGTAAATGACCTCATAAGGGGGAGTGTCATGCATGCTGTAAGCTTATTGAAGCTCTGTGGCCCATGTTTGCCCTTAGCTAAGCACAGCTAATGAAGAGGGTGTGTCTGAGGCTGCCTAGCAGTGTTTACTTTGCCTAAATGGGTGTGCTCACCGCTCACTGGGTTTTAAACAAACAAAAAAGTACAGGAAATAGCAGCTCTGTTCACATCTGAGCACTGGGTATGTGCAGTGCGCCTCAGGGATTAAACGGGAAGGCAATGGGAAGGAAATCAAGGAGAGCCAGCATAGCTGGCTGGTGAAATGTATCAGAATCAGCCAATTACACAGGCAGCAGCCCAGCCAAGCACACTACTATAAACTATGCAAACACCTTTCACTCTGTTTTTTCCCACAAACTCTGCACCACCGGTGTACACAGATGGAAACTTTTTACCTGCCAATCTAACAAAATGTTAGGGGCTGCTGTTGCTGTCATACATCAATATGTGGAAGAGACTGAGGGTGGTGAGGATGTGAATGCTGATGACCAACCCACAGTGAGGAGGAGGAGAAGAGTGTTCAGACCCAGGGTAACCTACCAGGAGCTACATGAGCTGGAGATAGTGGAGCACTACAGGGTGGACAGAGGCATTCTACAGCAAATTGTTGAGCTGTGCTGGCCACACCTCACACACAGAACCAACAGAGGGGAACCCATCCCAATGGATACCAAGGTATGTGTAGGCTTAAGAATACTAGCCAAAGGTACCTTCCAAAGGCCAACTGGGGATATCATGGGGATCTCACAGGATCAGCATCCAGGGTACTCCACCAGTTCCTGGATGCCATGTCAGCACATGCCGGTGAGCACATATATTTCCTCAACACCAGTGAGGCATTGACCAGCAATATGCATCTCTTCCACCAAATAGCAGAATACCCAGAGGTAGTGGGTACTAAAGACTGCACGCACATACACATAAAAGCACCACCCGGTGAGCGGGATATGGTCTACATAACCTGCAAGGGCTTCCCCTCCATCAACTGCCAGGTTATGTGTGATGCCCAGGGCATTATCTTGAATGTGTGTGCTGGCAGCCCTGGAAGCTATCATGACTCCCACATCTGGCATATGACACAGCTGTACCAGACATTTGCCAGTAGGGACATCCCATATGGCCACCTAGTGGGGGATGCTGGTTACACACTGGAGCCGTGGCTGATAACACCCATCAGAAATGCACACACACCCGAGCAAGAACCCCATAATGAGGCACATGCACAAACTAGAATCATAATAGAGTGTGTGTTTGGGATGCTCAAGTCACAGCTCCGCTGCCTGAACATATCCGGTGGAGCCTTGCAGTACTCTCCAGCTACATGTACACAAATGTTCATTGTATGTGCCATGCTACACAATATGATCCTGCAGAAACAGCTGCAGCAGGAACAACACAGGGCAAGGCCACACAGCCCCGCCACCATTGCCAAGGCCATCACAAGCACAGAGGGACTCAGAACAGGAACAACCCGAGCCTGCTCATGTAGGCAGAAGGAGGTGTGCCCAGTATGCCCAGGCTTTGGCAAAGAGGCAATGCATAGCACATACACTGAAACGGTAGGGACCCAGGGAATGACACCTCTCCCTGACTTGCACATACAATAAAAGGGATGTCAATCATGAAACTGCTTGTGCTTTACCATGTATAGGGAGTGTACTATGTACATCTAACATAGTCAACCCTCCAGCACCATACTCAATACTGGCACAACCACAAGGTAAGTCAGTCTTCCTATGAGTTGCTGAATGGAGTAGTATGTTCTTCTAGTTGTATCTATGGTATGGATGTGAGCATGCAAGGGAATCGGTTGGCTGAATGGGATGGCAGCAGATAGTGAACACCTATATGGGAAACATGAAATCCGTAACAAATACTGGTGTCAACAAAGTAGGCAGTACTAGACAAGGTGACAAATCCCACTGCAGTACATATGGTGGTCCAAATGTGTGTCCATAGGACACACACATGCATGTCAATGAGGCTCATATACCCAACACCAGCTTCGGCCAGCAGGACAGGTGTAGATGACCATAAAGAAAGCCTGTGCTAAGGCCTCCAATTGATGGCAATGGTAAACAGCCCCCTCCAGACCTACACAGACAGACTACGACAGGTCTGGCAGTTGTATGTTAGTTCTGAAGGGTAAGAAGTCTGAAATTGAAATGTAGGTCAATAAAACCTAAGATCTGTACTCTACTGATATGCCTCTAGTCTGCATGATAGGTCAGAATACAAAGGAAATGGAAGCCAACAGAATACCTGAAATACCAGTACAGTCATAGCAAATGTTTACAGTTGTCAGGTGTGCCCCCCCCCACCACCACCACCACAATCCTATGTAGAAATGCAGTAACATGTACGTGTGGGTTTAATAACAGTGGAGCACAGATTACCTGAGCTGGCCCAATTTACAGGATAGATTGTTGCATGTCTACAATATTCAGGAGTCTGTGTGTTAGGTTGTTGTGTGTTCAATATTGTCTTGAAGTGGTCAGCATGTAGACATGGAAGGTTGTATCTCGGTGGCCTATGGGCAGTACTGTTGATGACAGGCCATGTTCTGACAACTGCAGTGCCAACCACAATGCATCTCAGCAATACTCATGTCAGCAGTCATCCATACTCACTGTTCAGATGTCAATATCTGTCACCATCTGAAAGATGGACATGCCATGAATGTGGGCCCAGACAGACACACAGTACACAGGTGGAAGTACCCTAGACAGAGTATATAAAATGTAATTGTCAACTGCACACACCTTTGGAATTGTACATACAGGTTAGCAGCACATTAGTTGTCTGAGTAGTATGGAATACCGATGTATTCTGGCCAATCACTGGCAGACCACAAAAGGCACAGTTATGAAGTAATGAGAGACTGCCTATATCCCCACACAAGGCAGCATAAGGGGAATGTCCCAGGTATATCTGTGAGTCAGCTGCAAGACGCTTCCATATCACACATGCACTCAGCTCACCCCACCATCAGCCACAGGTTTATCACAGGTCATATCCCTGCTGTTGGGAATGAGTACAGTATGACCCCCACTTCTGTATGGGAATAGCCACAGAATGCAGCATGCTGAAGAGGTGTCCCATGCAGGTGTGTCCCTAGCTGTAAGCAGCTCCCTGCCAGCTTCCAGACCAAGGGATTAATATGGACAGGAACTATTGCCATTAACACCTCACACACTTACCCTGTCACCCCAGGGGAATCCAGTGGCTCACAGCCTGGGAATGTAGGCGTGACAGAATGCACTGGCCTGCTACAGATGGCCTGCATCACTACCAAATGCCCTATAGTCCTCTGTCAAAGGCCTGTGCCTCACCCGTACTGCCAATGTATGTTATCTCATGGGGTCCCAACTAACAACATAACACAGTAAACAGAACACAAATGCTAGGCTGTGTTGAAAAATTCCAGTAGCATGCCCAACATGTCCTACTACATGAACTGTGGACCAACCCCTAAATACTGATGGGATGAAGAGACAACTACAGGGATACTTCTCAGATATCACTTGCATAATGTTAGGAAGAGAATAGAATAACAGAGTGGGGGGTGTAGAAGCATGGATGTCATGGAGTGTGTGAAGTCTGAAACTCTGATGTGTGCCCATACTACCCCTGCCTGCAAACCCAGTAATGGGTGGCTACAAACCTGCTTGTAAACCACAATGTGAAGGGGAACAGACCAAATATATGAGCCCTGCCTCTGTGTAACCTAGGTGAATCTGTACAGCTGAGAGGTATGGCCACAGCAGGATATGGCCATTCTGTTACATCGATATATGTACAAGCAAGGGATTCTCAGCCACCACAGTACCAAGGTGCTGGACCATTTACACAGACCTATCAGTAAGTGTCTGCAGCTACCCCTCCAGAATGGCATGAGTGTGCAAGAATATGTAGGCTGCAGACCACAATACTGGACACAGCTTCATTCATCTTGTATTTCCCAGGAAATAACTGTGTGCAAATAAACATATCTGTCAGTAGTTGATGACATAATACATCACAGTGTAAAAAGTACATATGTCTGAATATCTCTGCTAACAACAACCATGTAACACAAGCAGCACAGACACAATAGTTACAGTATCCCACTGTCTGTCACCCATTGTGACTCCATATTGCCAACCTATCTACAGATATCCTACAGAAATAGGTTGCTTACTGTAGATGTAGAGCACTAAATCATGGACTGGAGTACAACTTACCTGGAATGGATTCACACACTCAATAAAGAAGGTCATACTGGGCATGCTCCTACACTTAGAGAAATGAAGCTCATGTCTGACAACACAGTGGACTATACATATCTGTCAATCACAGATGTCTGTGCACACACACCACATTGTACACCATTCATGCTTTGCACACACATTGGTTAGGAATACTCACACTACTCACACATATCCAAACCCAACACACTATAATATGTCAAACATACACACACAGAGATGTGGGGAAGAGACAGACACACAGTGACAGAGAGATTTCCATCATGAGGCCTGTCCACCCACCACACATCCAATTGGCCAATATCACATAATGCGCTGATGTCAATCACTGTAGACATTGCTTTTGGTAGCCCTCATCCCTATAGTGGCTGTGGTGCTTGTGATAACTATGTAACACGATAGTACAAATCAGTATTCATCTAGCATTTGTATACCTAGTCCTGTCAAATGTAAAGTTGTGTGTGACTGAGTGTGTGTGTGTGTGTGTGTGTGTGTGTGTGTGTGTGTGTGTGTGTGTGTGTGTGTGTGTGTGTGTGTATGTGTGTGTGTGTGTGTTTTTCCAGAGGAATGGTTTGTGGCTCATTCACACACACTGCACTTACAATTGCCCATGTTAGCACTCCTGCTGATGTCAGTCACCTTGAAATAACCCTCTGGCCAATTCTCAGCCCTATAAGCTGCATGGCACTTGCGACGCATGTGTAATACTGTAGTGTAGAAAACTAGTTAGGTAGGAGCTCTAATCCCAAACATGGCAACTGTGAAACTCTGTGTTTGTTTGTGTGTGTGGAGATGAATGATTTTGAGGTCATTCACAGTCACTACACCTCCCACTGACCTACTTTAGCAAGCCTGCTGATGTCAGTCACCTTGAAATAATCCTTTGGACAAGTGCAGGCCCCATATGCTCTGTGGTACTTGTGATAACTGCGTAATACTATAGTGTAGCATACAAGTTAGATAGGAGTTCTAATCCCCAAGATGGTGACTATGAAACTCTGTGTGTGTGTGTGTGTGTGTGTGTGTGTGTGTGTGTGTGTGTGTGTGTGTGTGTGTGTGTGTGTGTGTGTGTGTGTATGTGTGTGTGGAGATGAATGATGTTGAGGCCATTCACAGTCACTACACCTCCAATTGATCTACTTTAGCAAGCCTGGTGATGTCAGTTACCTTGAAATAACCCTCTGGCCAAGTCTCAGCCCTATAAGCTGTGTGGCACTTGCGATGCATGTGTAATACTGTAGTGTAGAAAACTAGTTAGGTAGGAGCTCAAATCTCAAACATGGCAACTATGAAACTCTGTGTTTGTGTGTGTGGAGATGAATGATTTTGAGGTCATTCACAGTCACTACACCTCCCATTGCCCTACTTTAGCAAGCCTGGGGATGTCAGTCACCTTGAAATAACCCTTTGGACAACTGCTAGCCTCATAAGCTGCATGGCGCTTGCGATAAGTGGGTAATGCTCTAGTGTGGTACACTAGTTAGCTAGGAGTTCTAATCCCTGAGATGGCAACTGTGAAACTGTGTGCGTTTGTTTGAGAGAGAGTCTGTGTGTTTTTGATGATACCTGATTTTATGGAAACACACACTTACTACTCTCCCCTTACTCCTCCTTTAGCACTGCTGCTGATGTTAGTCACCTTCAAAGATACATGTGGAGAGCTCTCTACCATATAAGCTCTGTGGTGCTTGTGATAACTGCATAATACTGTAGTGTAACATACTTGTTAGGTAGGAGTTCTAATCCCAAACATGGCAACTATGAAACGGTCTGTGCTCATGTGAGAGAGTGTGTGTGTCTTTGATGATACCTGATTTTATGGACATACACACTTACTACTCCCACCCTTACCCCTCCTTTAGCACTGATGCTGATGTTAGTCACCTTCAAAGATACCTATGGAGAGCTCTCCAACATGTAAGCTCTATGGCGCATGCCATAAACGTGGAACAATGTAGTAGCAGTAACTACATAGATGTGGGCTTGAATCTCATCTGTGGCAAGTGTTTGTGTTTGTACATATGTATGCCTGTACCTCAAAGATTTTGGCCCCATTTACACCCAGTACACATCTCAGAGCCTGACTTTTACAGTCCTGCAGATATCATCCACCTTAGAAGTACTTGTTGCCAACCCTAAACCATGTCAGGTCAGTGGTGCATGTGGTAAATGTGTAACATAATGGTCTGTAAAGATTTTTAGATATATGAACCTCACCCCTGACAAATGTAAATGTGTGTATAGGGTAAAATTATGTTTGGGATCTCTCACCCACTACATCACCCAATGCCAGTATTTACAAGGGCTGGTGATGTTCATCACCTTAAAAATACCTTGGGAGAACATCCATCCTATAAGCTCTGCGGCACGTGCGATAAATGTGGTACACTATAGTAGCTATACATAGCTAGGTAGGGGTTTAAGTCTCAATACTGCCAAGTGTGTGTGTGTGTGTGTGTGTGTGTGTGTGTGTGTGTGTGTGTGTCATCAGTATCCTGTGTGGAGCTTGCTGGGATTGTGTAATAACAGGATCCATTGTGGGGCGGGTCTTGCTAAATTATTATGTTGAGGACAAAGTATATGTCACAATGTCAACTTTACAAGGAGAACAGATGTCAAACACCGGAGAGGTTGGTGCAGACAATCTATAGCCCTACATGTGACATTATGGATTGATGAACAATATAGGCAACCCTTCTCTTACTCAGAGGATACTCTCCATCCACGTCTCATACACAAACACACTTGGTTAGGCAACAACCACTATATTGGTAGTTCCCTGCATATTGTCTCACAGATAGTAACCACAGTGTGATTGCAATGGACTACATGCCTGTTGACCACAACAGTGCCACTGACATCAGAAAGTACTTTGATGTGTTACATATCCTGACTGAGTGTGTGTTATCCAGCAAGTAAAAGGACATAGCACCCTGTTCCATCTCCGCAGTAGGCAAATAAATGCTTACAGTGGCCCTTTTGCTATGTTCCCCACTGGATGCCTGCAGCAACTGTAGAGTCTGCAAACGTAACCCATAAAGGGAATACAATTCCTTATACATATGCTCTGTATGGACAGATGCCACTAACTCAACTGAATACCTGTATCATGCTGTCAGTGTAGGTGCAAGCACGACCTCAGTTACATAACCAGGTCTCATCAAATGAGGTCAGAAATGCTACATAAGAAGATAAAAATCTGTCCACACAACATGCCCCAGAGACCTCAAGTACCCTCCCACATGTCAAAGAAAATACATGGGGGATATGTGCACAACACAGACACTGTCCATGTTATGGAATATAGATTGCATAAATGGGAAGCAGTGCACATCACTGGCCACCCACAATAGTAACCCAGATGAGTGGATGGTGAATACAATACGCACCCCTGGGGACCACTCCAGGGACTACATCCCTGAGCCACACTGAAGACTATTGTCATGTGGCCTGATGTCAAGGTATTCCCTTTGCCTAGCCTTGTATAGTCTTCTGGCCCATTCACCTACTACACACCTGTGAAGCAATTAACCTATACATCTCAGTACTGGCAAGTGTGTGTGTGTGTGTGTGTGTGTGTGTGTGTGTGTGTGTGTGTGTGTGTGTGTGTGTGTGTGTGTGTGTGTATATGTGTGTGTGTGTGTGTGTGTGTGTGTGTGTGTGTGTGTGTGTGTGTGTGTGTGTGTGTGTGTGTGCGTGTGTGTAGAAATGAATGATTTTGAAGCCATTCACACTCACTACACCTCCAATTGCCCCACTTTAGCATGTCTGTTGATGTCATTCACCTTGAAATAACCCTTTGGCCATGTTTCAGCCCTATAAGCTCTGTGGCGCTTGCAATAACTGCGAAATACTGTAGTGTAGCAAACTAGTCAGGTAGAAATTCTAATCCTGATCCTGCTAACTGTGATAATGTGTGTGCTTCCTTGAGAGAGTGTGTGTGTGTGTCTTCATTGACACCTGATTTGTGGACATTCAGACTTACTACACTTATCTTACCATTCCTTTAGCACTGCTGCTGATGTGATTCAATTTCAAAGATACCCTTGGACAGCTCTCCAACATGTAAGCTCCGTGGTGCGTGCAGAAACTGTGTAACACTGTAATAGCAATACATAGTCAGGTAGGGGTTTAGGACGGCCACGGTGGTGCAGTGGTTAGCATTGCCGCCTCACAGCCAGAGGTTCTCCGGTTCGATCCTCGGCTGGGGTGTCTTCTGTGTGGAGTCTGCATGTCCTCCCTGTGGCCACGTGGGTTTCCTCCGGGTGCTCCAGTTTCCTCCCACATCCCAAAGACATGCTGCAGGTGGATTGGACACTCTAAATTGGCCCTAGGTGTGAGTGTGTGCATGTGTGTGGAAGGTTGGGTGCCGGGCTGGCAACTCGACACCGTAAAACTCCACTGCCAATCATGAGCGGACAAGGTGATCTGCTGTGGCGACCCCGGACTGGGAAAAAGCTGAAAGAAGAAGAAGAAGTCAGGTAGGGGTTTGAAACATAGTACTGGTAAGTGTGTGCCATCAGTATCCTAATGGGGTGATTGTGTAATGACAGGATTCATTGCAGTGTGGGTTTTGCTACATCATTATGTTGAGGACCTATATGTCCCAATGTCCACATTAGAAGGCCAGCAGTTTTCAAACACTGTAGAGGTTATTGTAGACAATCCTCAGCCATAAATGTGTACAGCCATGTGCAATTACTATGTGACAGTATGGATTAGTAAACAATATAGGTAAACGTTATAATACCCAGATACCACTCTCCACCCACAGATCATACACAAACATGCTTAGCTCTTACTCCCTTCCTTTCTTACTTTGTCTCTGTCTCTGTCCCTGTCCCTGTCTGTCTCTGTCTCTGTATCTCTCTCTCTCTCTCTCTCTCTCTCTCTCTCTCCCTCTCTGGTGGATGTGGAAAAGTACATCTGTTTTGCATAGGCCCCAGCTTGAATTTTTTAAGTAATGCTAATGATCAGCTGATGGCCTGTGCATGAATTGCAGTCCCCCACTTGCTAATTGCATGTGGAACAGCTGTGGTATCATTCCTATAGCCAATTACATGGAAACACACTCCTATAACTAAGCACTTTGTGTGGGTGTTGGCCCTTTTCCTTCACTGTGAGCAGGACTTCATGTGGGTTTCTGACAAACAGCATCACAGAGGGCAGCTGGAAATACCTCTTACAACATACACTGTGGAGGCAGGCCAACAAACAGGAGGGGAGTGTTCCAGACATGGAGACAGAATGTAAGTATTACTGTTCTACATTTGAAGTAATGTTGGTTTAACAGGGTTTGTGTGGATATGGCTGTTCTACATGATTTAAAGTCTGGCATGACAGTGTTATGTGGCTGAGGAAACTAACCTGGATGGCTATCTGCAGACTGGCCAGCGTTTGGAGTCTTAGATGTGGTATGTTACTCATACATTTCCCATCTTTAGAAATGCAATAGCATACTCTGATGATTGCAGTCAGTACATGGTGACATCCATGTGAGTTACTGACTTCATATCCCTCAGAAGAGATATGTCACAACAAACCCTGAATTTTCTCAGTTTATCACAGCAATATGTCAATATTGTCCCTGTGTTTGTGCCTCTGTCCTCCAAGTCTGTCACCCTTTGTCCATATGGCATGCAGTATGTATAGTAGACTAATTGTTGAGTAGGGCAGCCTATTTAAATCAGCATTATGTGTGTCATGTAGTTCTGAAGAAGTCAATTTTATGTACTTTTGACGAAAATGGAATAAAACTGTTGGATTTTTATTTTTGGGGCAGTGCTCTTGGTTATTTACTCCATTCAGCTTTTTCTGGGTTGGGATATTTTCATTTTTCTTAGTCTGTACAGTAGTAAGGTCTGTGTACTTATGGTGATTGTTGACAGAGTTTCAGTATTGTGTAGCAGTGTATTGTGAATATGTTACTTGGTCTATGTACAGACTGTGGTAGATGTCAGTGTTCTTGGTCCTGTTCTATCTGATGTTGCATGCTGCTCCAGTTTCTGGTAGCCTATCAGTGTATATGTTTGTAGGGCTAGACTGAGACATGTCCCATATCACAGTCAGGCATCAGACTACACTGTATATTGGGCCAGTATATGTAGGGTTAGTGTGTGAGTGGCAAATATGAGGATGGTTTTGTTCACACAGTCCATATACTGTACTATTAATTAGGCTTACCATAATGTGACTGTGATTGTGTTGAGACTGGTTGTGGGTATGCACTTTCACACTGGTGTCTGTTACTCCATGCTGTTACATGCCTGTAGTGCCTGCTATATTTGCAAGTACATGTGTATTCCCCTATAGGAAACTTGGGTCAGTGTTATGGCACTATGCCTGTAGTTTACACAGTGTTATGTGACATGCCTAGCAGCTCAGTGTATTTACTTAGTGTGATGTTATGTCCAGATATTTGTCAGATATACTGTTGCCTGGCCACCATATGTGTTGTGCATTTCTGAAAAAGCAGTGGGATGCGGTGAAGATGTATATCACTAACTAGTGGGAAGTATGTGGGCTTGGGACCTCTGCTCCTCCAGTTAATATGTGTTAGGACAGACAGGAGGGTTTGAATGCATCAATTGTGTGAGCATATGGGCATATGTTTTATATATATATATATATATATATATATATATATATATATATATATATATATACAGAGAGAGAGAGAGAGTCCCCGTGGACTATGATCTTTGCAGATGACATTGTGATCTGTAGTGAGAGTAGGGAACAGGTGGAGGAGACCTTGGAGAGATGGAGATATGCTCTAGAGAGAAGAGGAATGAAGGTCAGCAGGACTAAGACAGAATATATGTGTGTGAATGAGAGGGAGGATAGACAAATGGTGAGGATGCAAGGAGTAGAGGTGGCAAAGGTGGATGAGTTTAAATACTTGGGGTCAATAGTTCAGAGTAACAGTGGGTGTGGAAGAGAGGTGAAGAAGAGAGTACAGGCAGGATACAGTGTGTGGAGAAGAGTGTCAGGAGTGATTTGTGACAGACGAGTACCTGTAAGAGTGAAAGGGAAGGTCTACAAGAGGGTAGTGAGACCAGGTATGTTATATGGGTTGGAGACAGTGGCATTGAAAAAAAGGCAGGAGTTTGAGCTGGATGTGGCAGAGTTAAATATGTTAATATTTGCACTGGGTGTGATGAGGGTGGACAGGATTAGGAATAAGTATATTAGAGGGTCAGCCCAGGTTGGAAGGTTTGGAGACAAAGCCAGAGAGGCAAGATTATGTTGGTTTGGACATGTGCTGAGGAGGGATGCTGAGTATATTGGGAAAAAGATGCTAAGGATGAAGTTACCAGGTAACAGGAAAAGAGGAAGGCCTGAGATAAGGTTTATGAATGTGGTGAGAGAGGACATGCAGGTGGTTGGTGTTGTGGCAACCCCTAATGGGAACAGCCAAAAGAAGATGATGATGATATATATATATATATATATATATATATATATATATATATATATATATATATATAAACAAACATATATAAATATATGTGTGTATGTACATGTATACATATATCTACATATGTATATATATATCCATATCCTTGTTATGGGTAAACATGAGTGCTGTATATATCTTCCCAGTTGTATCCTACCATAGTTATCTATGTGTATATTTAGATATAAAACATGACTGATTCATCACTATTTTCACTTACAAGTACTAAACAACTGTAGTAGTCAAAGCAATTGTTCACTACTATTCAGTATGTGTACTGAATGATATATTTGAAAAAAACAACAGATGTCTTCACAACTCCGATGGCTTAGTGGTTCACTGCTTTGACTATAGTGTACAGGGTCCTTGGTTCAAGTCTGCAAGGGCTGTTTATTTTGTTGCTAGGCAGAACAAGGACTGTTGGATACAGAGTGGTTAAGGCAGTTTTGAGCAGCTTTAAGTGGGTTTACATGGGTTTGTGTGAAAACAGTTAAACGAAAAGGCTCTTATCAGTGCAAAAATGTGCTTAGCATTTACATTTAAGCAATGCTTACACCTGCTCAGCATAGCTCAGCCCTGGTAATCAGTGATCACATTTCAGTCTGATAAAATAGCAGGGTAATGACATCTTTAATAAGTGTATTTAATTCCATGTACATAACATGCTTCTATGTGCTGTCATTACAGTAGCAAGGGGTGTGAGTATACTGTATGCGACACCTGAGTATACATGGCTAGTACAACAATCTTTTCTCTTTGTATGTGTTTCATACATCGGTAGTATCCCAGGTTATATGCAGATACACTTGCATGTATTGTATCGTTACATTACTACTTTTAACAGTGCATTTCCAAGTAAGAGTAGATCGCAGATTGTAGTACTGGAACCATACACCCCTGCATGCAGACCTGAACTCTGAGTACTGGCTATTGTGTTCTCGGTGTGTGAGCTGCATGTTATTAAGTATCTGCTACTGGATATTGATCTAATATGTGGATATTAACTGTAGACTACTATGTGTACAGGACATGTCATTGAGGGCTGCTGTCATGAAGTAATGGCATACATATCAGTGTCAGACATCTATCTATCAAAACATTTATCCTAATGCATAACCTGTTGGGTAGCTGATTTCTGTCATCTGTATAGATGTGCAGATGTCAGGCATCCATCTTGGCTGCTCAATCTATGATTGACTGACACTGACATGTCTTCCCAGCTGTGTTATGAATCCCACAGCTAGGAAACCCCACCCTGTATGCACCACATGCCATGGCTACCTCAACCAGACTGCCACAGTCAACAGAACATGCTTGGGTACAGGTCTTTAACCCACACATTGGCCATGTTACATAATATATGTTGCATACATGTCAATTGTAGCACCTCACTGGCCCTCTACAAGAGAAAAACAGATGATTGGATGTTGAATTTAACTGTCACCTTGGGGATTAGTCAAACGGTTGATAGATGGCCTGCTGACAAATGTCAGGTGGCATGATACCAGTGTACTCACATGCCCTACTCTTCTCACCTCTCCATGGATATTAGCCTGGTGCACACCTTGGAACACCTGCACCTATGGATCCCAGTAGTGGCAAATGTGTCAGTGTGCATTACTGAGAATAACAGTGTCTGTGTGTTTGTAAAGTTGTAGTTAACAATACCCTAGGGGCCTTCTTACCCACTGCACCTCCCATTGCCATACTTAGAAATGGCTGCTGCTGTAATTGATGTTAAATGTACCTTGTTACACTCTTTACCCTATGGGCTACCTGGAGCTTGCAGTACCAACATAACACTGTTGTACAAATGGGTAGATAGGTTTGGGTTACCCTCTACATCCTGGCAAATGTGTCTATGTATGTGAGTGTGTATATTTGTAGGAGACAGCACTCTGAGGCCACATTCTCCAAATACAATAAACCTTGCCATACATTGTAAAGGATAGTGATGTTGCTGACTTTAGGAGAGCCATGACAAACCCTCACCCTACTATCCCTGTGGCATGTGCAATAAATGCATATCACTGTAGTAGCACTGATTAGATAGACAAGGGGTTGTATTGCAGTCCT
Source organism: Protopterus annectens (assembly GCF_019279795.1). NCBI lineage: Eukaryota > Metazoa > Chordata > Ceratodontiformes > Protopteridae > Protopterus > Protopterus annectens. The sequence continues at coordinate 1,337,754,015 of NC_056726.1, forward strand.
GGTCAATGTGTGATTGTGGGTATATCAGAGCATTATCATGGGTTTCAGTGAGTACAATATCCAATGTGGGGTTTGGGTGCTGGGTAAACTGTCTTTACACCATAGTACCCACAGTACACGTCCCAAGGTCCACTGTATGAGGACCGCTGTCACCATCAACCATACAGGTAACTGATTACAGTATCCAGCCCAATGATGCATGTGCTGTGTGCAAATTCTATGTAACAGAATGGGCTCACTGACAAGGTAGTTAGCACTGCTAAACCCAGGTCTGTCAGATGTGTCTATGACTGTTATGTGTTTGTCAATGTGTATATGACAGTATGTCATAATATGTATTGTTCATTAACACTCAGTACATCCCCCATTACCAAACTGTACAAGACCTTGTGATGTTCTTCACTTAACAAGATACTCGGGACACACCTCATCCTAAAAGCTCTGTGGTATGTGCAATTAAGGCCAAACACATAAGTAGCAGTAAGTACCTAGGTAGGGGTTCTACTCTCAGTGTTGCCAAGTAAGTGTATGTGTATATGAAGGGATCTACATCAGTTTTCAGAAAATACATGTCCCAGGAGATCATTTGTCCAAGAACTAACTGGCAAAAGGTAACATTTCAAAGGAATCATCTTGTGGACATTCATTCTATCAAAACTAGTAGTGGATGTGTAAACACCCTCTTCCCCACTGTACAGCTGTACAGCGATACTGGAGTTGCTATATATAGTTGGGTGTGGTTGTTGTTTTGGCGTTATTACTGTGCATATCCCCCGGCTTAGTCTGCTGTTATACTGTACAGTTTATGTTAACAGGTTAAGTAGTTGTTTATCACACTATGTGTGATTCTACACCACCCCACACCCTCCAAAGTGCCACCCACACCAGCACACCAATGTTTAACAACTCCAGGATTGCACTACATTGGGGAAGAGGACATATACCCTGCCAGTACCATCCTCAATGACATTAAACTGGCAGACTGATTATTTATTGATGTGATGTTTTGGCTATTTGGTCTTGGTGGAATTGCATAGGCCAAAATGAGTTCACTACAAAATTAAGTACATCCATGTGTACAGTATTCTCTGTGTATTGCATCAACACCAAAGCCTGTGTGTGTGTGTGTGTGTGTGTGTGTGTGTGTGTGTGTGTGTGTGTGTGTGTGTGTGTGTGTGTGTGTGTGTGTGTGTGTGCGTTATTCAGAAACATTTAGTGTGTGCCACCCAGTAAACTTACCATTGTCCACTGTAGAAGAGCTGCTGACATCAGCCATCATGCACTCACCTGTATACACCCCTCAGATTGGCTCAGCCATGTGGCATATGCAGTAACTGTTATACAGACCTGTTACTTGTGTTCAGCTGTACCCAGGATATGACACGGTCAATGTGTCACTACAGTGCCACACCCCTTGTAGGAAAGGACAGCAAACCAACATCCTGCTGACACATAGACACCTAGAACACAAACAGAATACATTATGGATACTACAATCAGTCAGTGTTAATAACAGTTATAATGCATCATAGCTGGACAGCTACACACCCTGACATGTAAGCATTAAACATAATAGCTGAAAACACATTAAACAGCATTACATTGCTAAACTTTAATACATTCACCATGTGTATCAGAACTATATTAGCATGTCCCTGTATCAATGGTTTGGATGACAGGGATGTGGCACAGGTATCATCATATGCACAGGGTTTGTTCTGGGTTTTCTAGAGGCCTAGGCTGAGCTGTTTGGTTGACATCATGTGTGTGCGTTAGGGGGTTCTTTATCAATTGGGCTGTGCAGATGTGGTGTTTGTAGGTATGGAGGTGCCCTAGCTGTGTTGGTGATGTGTCTGTGTATGTATGCACACAGTTCTGCCATGTGGCTGCCCTATACAGGAGTGTGTTGGACAGCTGCAGACCATAATGGCAGGGTGTACAGTTCACCGTGTCCAACCACGGACATGGGAACTGTGCCTGTCAGGGATTCCATGGGCATTACCAGATAGAAGCCCAGATATGGTACTCTCCCCTGATGATAACAATTGTCCGCTGGATCCGCGTCCCTGTTGGAACCAGCCAGGACCATGTGCATATGGCCTGCTGTGTTGTGGTGTGGACAGCACCCCACCTGCAGTGCTAGTGCTGGTACTACCACTAAGGGAGAGGCTGTGAGTTGTTGCATGTCCACATAGACCTCCACCTGTTGGCTTTGCTGACCTACTTCCACATGGCTGATGCCCTTCTCCCACCACATGCTCTAACACAGACACCACACAGTCGAGGATTCCCACCATCTCACCCAACCATCTATTCAGGACCTCTGCAAAATAACGGTGGGCACCTGCAAGATCACGGATGTTGTCAAGTACAGCAGAATGAGTAGCCCTATGGAGCCTCAGACTCTGGTGTAACATTCCATAAGTGCCTGTTCCTCCATGATGGCCCAAAACATGTATCTAGTGACACCTGCTGTGGCACTTCTACCAGGGGTATGATGGCCAGCAGTCCTCCTATGAGCACCCCTGTCTGCCTGTGTGGTGCCTCGCAGGTCATGCGGCTATGGCTGCTGTGTACAGACACACTTGCCATAGACCCTACACTGTCCTGTCCCATGCTACCACCCGCCAACTGTCCCCCATCTATAGCCACTGGTAATGGGGTATGTCTGGGCATTGTGACTGTGTGTGAGGATGGGGTGGATAAAAGTGGGATGTCAACCGATGGCACAACTTCAGCACCTGACAACCCTGCCTGTGCCTCACCATACCAATCATCATTGTCAGAGTCTGTATGGACACTAACATCAGTTTGCCTGCAGGAGGGACCCTGACCCACCTCACCACTTGTAAGGGGAAAACAAAAAATGTAATTTAAGACTTGTACATTTTTGCTTACCTCCATACACTCACACACACACACACACACACACACACACACACACACACACTTACAGGTGAGGTGGCACAAAGATATTATACAGACCTCTCATTACCCAACAGTCAACATACATGACATATGGCACTCAACAGCATGCACTGCAGCTATACTCAATCCTTGTTACCAACATTATACACCTCTGTGATGCATGAGTTATGTTAGTAGGTGATGCCCCTTCCACTGGAACACACTGCACCCATGTACACAGTATTGCTGTGCACCTGTACAGCACCCTGGCATGTACTATGCACCATACCTCACGAGTGTACACACCATTGCTGAATGTGTATATGTGTGGCAGTTATGTTTGCTCTGTTGCTCATATCCCTTATGTGTTTTTCTGACACATACCTGGGATGATATGAGGACTGATGTCAATAGTTAATGCCTGACCTCTGATTTGCAGATCTCATCATCAGCAGTGCATGTATGAGCAATAAAATCCGATTACACTGACAACCTTCAAAGCTTAATGTGGATATGAGGAGTGTCCACACCCTTGTTGACATGCCAGCCTCTTTCCTGATATGCAATGGGCCACAATACTGCATATGTTGACATTACACACACCTGATATGTGACATATGACCTGTGCAATCAAATGCAGTATCAAACAAATGTGTTAGTCATGCAGATGCTGAATGAGATGCATACAATATGTGGATTTCATAAGTGTGCACACCCTTAACGCAATGGTTTGTTGCAGAACCTGTTAAGTGAACTACAGCAGTCACTATTCCTGGAAGGGGTATACTAGCATGGCCCATCTTCACTTGCCATTATTTGGTCACTCCACACTACAAATGTCCCCCAACTCTGCCAGACTGCAAGGTCAGCTCATGTGCACAGCCCTTGGAGGTCACACAGTGCCTTCACTATTTCTGTGGAGTCAGGGTTATGTCTGGCACATTTCATGACCTTGACTGTGTTCATATACAGCCATTCTTAACAAGCTTTGGATGTATGCTTCAGTTCACTGTTGTGTTTCAGGATGATACCCCTCCCCATCTTCAGCCTTATTACAGATGCTTGGCAGCTATGGGCCACATATGAGTGCTATTTTGCAGTGTTCCAAATTCAGATGCCATGTCTACCAGTCTACTTCCTGCTAATGAACAGCAAACCTAAAGGTGTACACTGGCACCAGCAAAGTAAAAATGGGGATGGTGGGCCTGCGGTGGAGTGAGATGTTACTTCTGCCCCACATGTATCTTTATCAATACTGTCTGTAGGTTTCAGTCTTGGTCTCAGTACACCATTACACATTGCAACACATGCCTTTGAGAGACTTGATGCTATGCATATGCTACCTGTAGAATGCCCTGGATGATGTTTCCTGTGGAACAACTCTTCCATCTGATTACCCTAACCCATAGGCCACACTTATGCAGATTCCCGGTGATTGTCGACATAAGTACTGCACAAGCAGTACTTGCTAGACTTTCCTGCAAGTTGCTCAGTGTTGCTGCATGTTTCTGGGCAGCCTCCATGACCAGTTTGCAACATGTGTTGTCATCTGTCTTGGATGGGCATCTGTTTATTTTCTACATTAATGTTGTCCCATACTTCATACACACATACATGACTTTCTACACTGTTTGCTATGGTATATGCAATGGTGAGGTAAGGCTGCTTCTTCCACTCCTGGGTGCTACCTTTTGGATATGGGATCCATTCCATGCTTTGTAAGATGTGTGCAAGCCATGGCTGCCTCTGTTGCAGGTGAGTGGGTAAATGTCATGGACATACTTCCTGGACAGCAGACCATTACTTGGTGTGACATTGAGGCCCTGTACTTGATGGAAGGTGTGTACTCAAGAAGAGTGAATGCTGTCAGTAGCTCAAAAGCTGCTTCCACAATATGTTATTTGGAGTGTGTGCACACATATGCTTCCAGTGTTTGTTAAGGTATGTATTCCCCATATTTGTTGTCCTAACATAGGATTCCATATTACACATTCATTGCTCATACTAGGATCACATTACAGGTTGTAAAATGTGTGGAATGTGGTATGGTGATTTGCAGTTGTTTAGATCAGGAACAGCTGCCATTGTAATAGTGGTGCATACACTGTTGTAGTCACCCACTGTATAAGGGTAATGTTTCAGACATGTCCCTACTGTAGGCCATTTGTCCCACCATTATGTTCATATTTGTCCACACATCTTGCACTGACAGGTTGTTAGGTATACTGCAGGACTCTTACATACCCTTCAGATATGCCACCATGGTGACCATTGTAATGCAGTGCAGTTAACAGCAATAATAAGTGAACATGTACAGCATGCATTATGAGTAGGTGTGTTAAATGTGTACATGACAAATACCATGGCCATAACATGGCAGGTGTATTGGCAAACCTGAACAAAACAACTCCATACTCATCAGCTACAGGCTGCTGCCCCATTTGTATACCAGAAGGACCTACATAGTTGGGTTAGATATGTAATGTCAGTAGCCACACCTGTAGCATTGGTACAGGGTGGGAGCAGCATCTCAGTACATCAACAGTACAAACCCACAATATTAGAGATTATGCACATCTGTTCATTGCTACACTGCAGCACCAGACTATCTTATCATGTAGATATGTTACAGATGATGATGGATAAGCAACAGTGGTCTACTAATGTACCCTGGGGCCTTACCTGCATGCTCCTCATCCATTGTGTGGGTGGCACCCACCTCCACAATGCTATCTTCAGGTTGCTGGCTTGGCTGGTGGGTGGGTGCCCCAAGGCTGGTGAGGAGCTCCTCAGCATGTGTCAGTGGGGGCTGGATGGCATGACCCCCATGTGTGGCTGGCTGGTCCCTCCTAACTGCAGCAGCATGCTGATGGGTGTGGTGGATCAGATCAGTGCCCCGATGCTGCACCTGCTCATAACTGTAGTTATGCAGGTCGACATCGTTTACCCTGTAGATGAGCTTGTTCCACAGGGTGGTCCTCTCCTGCAGACCATGGGCACTGAGGCCAAATAGGGTGCCATGATGAAGTTTATAATGACATAATTTTCCTGGGATGTATATGCAGGGAGCTATTCCTGGAACATTGTACCTGGAAGACATAAACATGAAAAAAGGTCAGAGGACCTCATACTGCAAGGATATATAAGTTGTTAATTGACATCTGTCTTCCCCCCAACCATAACTGCAACAATAACCCATATATGTTCTAAACCTGCACACAGACATTGGGAACTTCCAAACACTGGACCCTATCCCATTTGGCTTTGTTAAGGGCAGATCATGCCTCCTAAACCTGGTGGACTTTTTTGAGACAGTTACCAAGGCTATATATGAGAGAAAGGTGGTCCACACAGCCTACCTATACCTTGCAAATGCCTTCAACACCATTCCCCATTCTGGTATTATAGACAAGCTCACCAGCCTGAACATAAAACCCTACATTATGAGATGGGTTGCCAACTGGCTCATGGACAGAAGCCACATGGTAAGAGTTGAGGGAGCTAGGTCTGACTCTAAACTGGTTACAAGTGGCATTTACCAGGGCTCAGTCCTAGGACACCTCCTGTTCAGCATATACTTCTCAGAGGTACAGGCATGCACAGGAAGACTATGGCTAACCAAGTTAGTTCGCAGACAACTGCAAACTAGGGGCTATAATTGACTCTCCAGCTGACACAGACATCCTCCAAAAGGGTCTCACTGAGACAGATACCTGGTGTCAAAACCATGGCCTCAAGCTAAATGCCAAAAAGTGTATAGTCATTCCCTTTGGAAAAAGCAAAGTACCCAAAACCTACCACATAGGTGGTAGCCCCTTAAATACAGAAGACGTAATAAGGGATCTAGGGATCAAAGTAGATAGTAATCTCTCCTTTGATAATCACATTGCCAAAGTGGTTAGAAAATCCTTCTATGTGGCCAACCTAATCACAAAAGGGTTTGCATCCAGATCAAAAGAGGTCATTGTGCCCCTCTACGCATCACTCATCAGACCCATCATAGAATACAATGCCCCATTTGGATTTACTTTACAATACACCTGCAACAGCTGGAAAGACCACAGAAGTACCTCACCAAGAGGATCACTGGCCTCAAACAGATGCCCTATGCAGCTTAACTGAAGAAACTCCAGCTGTACTCGGATGCATACTGCATACTCAGAGGTGAACTCTGCCTGACATACAAGGTCATGTCCAACCCAGAATTGATGGACATGCTCCACCTAAAGAAAACCATATCCCCTCAAGCCACATGCTATAGTTATCTAAACCTCACCACAACAATAAATAGGATGTGCTGGAGGGATAGATTCCTGTCCCAGAGACTTCCCATGCTCTGGAACAAGATCCCAATCTACATTAGGCAGAGCTCCTCGCTAACACTCTTCAAGAGAAACCTTGATGAGTGGATGGGAAACAGAAAGTTTACCCTGGAGATCACTTCAATGGATCTGCTGGACAGAGGCACAGGGAACTAATCTAAGGGGGCAGCGAAAGCCAAAGCATTCCGGCTAGGCTTATAAATGCCTTTGGGTAAATAGCCTAGTACCTACCTATGAACCTATAAACCTAGGAGCCTAATAATCTAAACACACAAATCAATGGGTATGTTTACACCAAGCCTACAGTAGGGACATATGTCCTATTGTTCAACCAATATTGAAATGTTTTTCTATTAATGTTCCATGTTGAAACACTATCATTGTTGACCTGTTGCTATCAATGTAACCTGCATGCCGTTGTAATGGCAACTGTGGTTCATATATGCATGTGTTCTGTTTGCTATGCAACTGTTCTAAATATGATGTTTTTGGTTAATGGGAATATCTATGCATGCTGTTATAATTAATCCTGGAGTGTGTTGACTATTACTAACCCATATATGTTCTAAACCTGCAACACCATAGCACATTTGTGAAGGCCGTTCCCAGCGGCCCCACCTCTCAAACCTCATCTGGCTGTGGTACCGGGCCCCAACACGTCTGGGACCCACCCCAGGATTTCCTCATTCACTGGTCCTGCACCACCTTTGGGTGGAACTGCCTCAGGGGATGGGGCTCATTGTTCCCAGGAGCGGGCATGGACAGGATCGTGTCACCTGAAGTCAGGTGCTTAGGGAGCTCCACAGAGAATTAGGAGTTCTGCTATGACATACGGCAGCTTGCGGGCCGCGTGGTGCAATTAGAAGGTCAGCCTGTCCCTCCTGCTCAGCCCCCAGCACAGCCATCTTTGGGGCTGTGAAGGTGCAGTGGTGACTGCCAATGGATGGGGACCTCAGTCCCACTGTTTCCATTTGAGGGCTCATGGGCTCATGGGCTTCTGATTTCCAAACACCCCTCCCCATCCAAGGTGTTTACCCTCCACATGTGTCATATACCACCCCTGTATGCTGTCTTGTCTGTCTTGTCTGTCTTCTGACCCACTCTATCTCCCCAAATACACCTACTATCCTTCCCCAACATCCCACTCTCACCTTAAAAACAAAAAGGGCAATCTGTTCCCAAAAAATATTTTGCACCATATATAACTGTTCATTTCACACACATGTCCACTGGACACACATAATCTGGTCTAATTGGCTTCACAACACATTATTGTTGTCCTTACCCCTCTATCAGGGGTTTGAGTGTCCAAATCTACCTCTAAATTCAGTATATATGCACAACTGCTGTAGAAGAAATGGACAACTATGGACCTTCCCTACACCTGTCCTGCACATCCCTAGCTATTTTCCCTATTGTCTTTCCCTCTTTGTACCCATACAAATCCACTTACAACTGCTTAAAAGTGCCTTAATCATTCTGTATCCAACAGCCATTGTTCTGCCCAGCCAGTAAATTGTCAGCCCTTGCAAGTCTCAAACCAAGGACCCTGCACACCATAGCCACAGCAATTTACCACTAAGCCATCTCTGCTGTACATATGTGTGATGTTTTCTCAAACATATCATGCAGTGCAGTCATTCAACAGTAGGGAAAATGTATGGGTATATATACGTATGTATATATATATATATATATATATATATATATATATATATATATATATATATATATATATATACACATACATATGTGTATGTTTATATGTAGACATACATGTATATATATATATCTATATATATATATATATATATATATATATATATATATATATATATATACAGAGAGAGAGAGTGAGAGAGTGCCTTCGGACATTGGATCCACACTCTGAACCTCTCACTGCAAAACATCTCATCAAAGACACTGTAAATGGAGTGAAGGGGCCCAAAATAGGGATATCTTGTAATTATTGCCATTATCCCTTCCTCCACAGCTGAATTTATCTGCCTTGCAACAAAATAGAGCATCACATGTGGACAAAGCCTAACATTAGGGGGGATAGAGAGAGAGAGATCGTAGATATGTCAATTACAAACCTATAAAGTTTGTGCATGATACATTTACATTACCATGACTGTTCTGAAGGTGGTAGGGTCTGAAACTCATGTGTCTGTCATGGCTTCATTACTTCCACATTCAGCTATTTGCCAGACTAATATTTGATGTTTGGAGGAACAGAACAAACACTATGATGGCTTAAATCTTGACATTCTGTGCAGATCTGCACAGTTGACAGGTATGGCTCACTGCCCACAGGGCTAGATGCTATGAGCATAGCAGCTGTTCAGCAGGACATCATTACAGCAAGTCTTGATGGCACATACAAATCTTTCAAAATAATCTATCCTATTATTACAGACAAAGTACTACATTCAATTACATGCTAATATGTTTCACATACCTGTTTTATTTTTATTATTATGCTCTCTTCTGTGTTCCAGTTGATGTCTTCCTTGTTTGTTTGTTTTGGGGTTTTTTTTTGTTTTTTTTAGTATTATTTTTCTTTTTAGTATTATTTTTGTTTTTCCTTTTTTTATTTCTCTCTCTAGTTCTCTAGCTCTCTCTCTCCACTACAGGGATTGAGCTGGTTTGAATAGGTTGCAGCATGGCTTTTGTAGGTGATGCTCATGATAAGGTGATGCCCTCTGCACCAATTGGTGTTCCCCACTTGCTAATACAGGCAGCTGTGTAGTTCTTCCAATAGCCAATGTCATAGCAATCCACTACTATAAATGACTGCATCATGTGGGCATTATCCCTTTACCTTTCCTGTATGGAAAACATCCTTCCTGTGTGTGGGCAGTGGTGTTACAGATAGCAGGTAGCAATATCTCTTACAACAGGACTTGTGGACACAGGCCACCTACATGTTTGTATAAAGTTCCAGACCTAGGGACAGTGTGTAAGTATTGCTGTTATATGCATTGAATACTGCTAGTTTTACAGGGTTTGTGTGTACATGCTAGTTTTGCATGGAATGCAGTCTGTCTACATAGATCTCAACTGTGGGCATATCCACATGATGGCCAGAGAATTGGCAGTTATGTTTTGTCTGTTCCCCACACAGGTCTTGTCTCCTGACATATCAGTGGCATTCTCTCCGTTGATTGCTATCAGTACATGGCAACATCCATTTGTGTTTCTGACTTCATATTCCTGAGTAAGGGTATGTTGCAACCAATCCTGTAAACACCAGCTACTTTCACAGTGTTTACAGCAATATTTCAAATATGGTCCTGTGTTTCTGCCTCTGTCCTCCACCTATATACCAGGCTTTGTCTAGATGTCATGCAGTAAGAGGTTGATAGGTAATGGTCTATCATTATTTAGTGCTGACATTCCTGCTATCATTCCAGTGATGTTGTGGACTCCAACACAAATTGTGGGGTAGGGTCCTTATATATAAGGGCTACAGCTGGACAAAAAATGTGTGACCCTGTACAGTCTGGAGGTTAGTGTACAGAGAACACTGTTATATGCCCTTGTAAGGCATTTTATGGGAGAGGGGTATTAAATATTTTTAACCTAGGCTGTTACAACATGTGAGGGATATCAGTAATAAGAAACATTAAGGTATATGGCTGTACATTTTCATACATTTCATCATGGGAACAGTGGTGGGCTAGAGCTTACTGTCTTACACACAGTTCTGTTTGTTAGTGTGATAGTGACGTTTTAAGTTAAGCATCGTTATGTAACAGATACATTTACTTTGTGACAACTGATACTTCCCCCCCTAGTGGTTGAGTACAGAGTGTAATTGGGGGCTGTTGAACTACATCTGTAATTAAGTGCTGATTGATTCTTATCTTCAAGGCAAGTGTGTTTTTACTGTTGTACTACTTGAAGGATTTAGTCTAAACAGCAAAGTATGTTATGTTTTGCAGATTACTGTATCATATGTTTTCTTTCAGAGTTGCATTAATCAGTTATGTATTTCAAACACCTAAATGTTATAAGAAATGGCATAAACAACTGAAATAGTACACAAAAAAACATTTCTATGTATGCAAACTTTGTGTGGCGTCATGTCCTTTGCATTGTGTGTGGGTATATGTTTCATGCAATAATTCTCATTTGTAGGAAAGAATCAAACACTGGCCATTTGAAAAGGTGGCAACTGTAGGAATAATGGCTGTTTGATATAGCGTGCACCCTCTATATATATATATATACTCTCTCTAGATATATATATATATATATATATATATATATATATATATATATATATATATATATATATATGTATTTATAAATTCATAGGTTCATAGGTAGGTACTAGGCTATCTGCCTGAAGGCATTTATAAGCCTAGCTGGAATGTGTTGGCTTTTGCCACCCCTTAGATTAGTTCCCTGTGCCTCTGTCCCGCAGAGCCATTGAAGTGATCCCTGGGGTAAACTTTCTGTTTCCCATCCACTCATCAAGGTTTCTCTTGAAGAGGGTTAGTGAAGAGCTCTGCCTAATGTAGATTGGAATCTTGTTCCAGAGCATGGGAAGTCTCTGGGACATGAATCTATCAATCCAGCACGTCCTATTTATTGTTGTGGTGAAGTTTAGATCCCTGGAGTGTGTGGCTCAAGGGGATATGGTTTTCTTTAGGTGGAGCATGTCCATCAATTCTGGGTTGGACATGGCCTTGTATGTCAGGCAGAGATCACTTCTGAGTAGGCGGTATACAACCAAGTACAGCTGGAGTTTCTTCAGTCAAGCTGCATGGGGCATCTGCCTGAGGCCAGTAATCCTCTTGGTGAGGAACTTCTGTAGTCTTTTCAGTTGTTGCAGGTGTCTTGTAAGGTACATCCCAAACGGGGCATTGTACTCTATGATGGGTCTGATGAGTGATGCATAGATGGGCCCAATGACCTCTTTTGATCTGGATGCAAATCCTTTTGTGATTAGGTGGGCCACATAGAAGGATTTTTTAACCACTTTGGCAATGTGATTATCAAAGGATAGGTTACTATCTACTTGGGTCCCCAGATCCCTTATTAAGTCTTCCGTATTTAGGGGGCTACCACCTATGTGGTAGTTTGTGGGTACTTTATTTTTTCCAAAGGGGATGACTATGCACTTTTTGGCATATAGCTTGAGGCCATGGTTTTGACACCAGGTATCTGTCTCAGTGAGACTCTTTTTGAGGATGTCTGTGTCAGCCAGAGAGTCAATTATAGCCCCTAGTTTGCAGTCGTCTGCGAACATGGTCAGCCATAGTCCTCCTGTGCTTGCCTGTACCTCTGAGAAGTATATGCTGAACATGAGGGGTCCTGGGACTGAGCCCTGGGAAATGCCACTTGTAACCGGTTTAGAGTCAGACCTAGCTCCTGCAACTCTTACCATATGGGTTCTGTCCGTGAGCCAGTTGGCAACCCATCTCATGATGTAAGGGTTTATGTTCAGGCTGGTGAGCTTATCTATAATACCTGAGTGGGGAATGGTGTTGAAGGCCTTTGCAAGGTTTAGGTAGGCTGTGTGGACCACCTTTCCCTCATCTATAGCCTTGGCAACTGTCTCAAAGAAGTCCACCAGGTTTAGGAGGCATGATCTGCCCTTAACAAAGCTGAACTGAGTAGGGTCCAGTGTTTGGAGGTTTCCAATGTCTCTGTTAATGAGATCCATGATGATGAGCTCCATAGCTTTGCAGACCAAGCTAGTCAGGCTTATAGGGCAATAGTTCCCGGGGACCGTTGTGGTTCCATCTTTGTGGAGCAGAATAACCATTGCTGTGCTCCACTCTATGGGCACATAGCCTGTGGAGAGGCTGAGTTTAAACAGTGTTGTTAGGTGAGGGGTTAGTTCATCTTTGAGCACGTGTAAAACGCAGCCTGGGACACTGTCTGGTCCCATTGATGCTGTGTTTTTGGCTTTGGAGAGGGCTGTTTTAACCTGAGTGTCTGTGATTTCATGGGCACTACATTCTTCTGGTATAGTTATGGGCCCTTTTGGTGGTGGGGGGGGGTGACGTTTGCACTGAACCTGTTTACCAGGATGTTGGCTATATCGGTCGGTTCAGTGTATTTTGTGCCATTCTGCACTAACTCTGAGCAGATCTGAGAATTGCCACTTAGATTCTTGACATAGCTAAAGAATGCCTTGTGGTTATCTTTGGAGTCCATGGCAATTTTTCTTTCAAAGCTAGCCTTGGATGATTTTATGAGGGGAACGCAGTTTCTTGATGATACTGATCAGGGATGTCTTCCCTTCTTGGGATTTTACTCTTTTCTGTACTAGTTTCCTCCTTCTATTGTATAGCTTGTTTATGGCAGGGGTTCACCAGACTGGTTACCTTTTCTTGGAGGAGTAAGTCTTGGTTTTGTTTGGGATAGCACGATCCATGCATTCTTGTAGGTGACCGTAGAGTGCATTAGTAAAGGATTTTGCAGCTTGGGCAGCATTATCCTTTAGCATGGGGGCTTTGAAACTTCCCACCTCGGTCTTAAGTAACGTGAACTTTGCTTTTGAAAGGTTTTTCATGGTGGTTTCTTTGACCGGGGGTGGTGGTGGAATGTGGATATCCAGAGTGATTAGTTTATGGTTAGATCTAACCAGTAAGGGGTTGACCTCTGGTGTGGAACACCAGTTGCCCATGTTGGTGATGACCAGGTCCAATATGTTGTCACCTCTGGTGGGGGTGTTGACAAGTTGATCCAGGGCATTTGAGTTTATAAATTCTAGGAAATGTTGGGCAAGGGAGTTTGTACTTGAGTAGTTCTCCCAGTTAATGTTTGGATAATTGAAATCACCCAATATCAGGGTGTTTGGTAGGACCTTTATGTTTCCCAGTGTTCCCAGGAATGCGGAGTGGGGGTCCTGGGACATGGTGGGTGATCTGTAGCAAGCTATAATTTGCATAGCAGTTTTGCCCATTGTTAGTTGCACGTGGATGATCTCTGAAGCATCGTGCTGTGCCACTAACCTGGAGGTGTGGGTATCCTTGATGAATATGGATACTCCCCTGCCTTTTGTATTTCGGTCCGGGTTTTGAGGACGAAATGTATGGTATGAGTTGTAGCCTGGTAGTGCTGGAGTGCTTTCTGGAGCCTTAAACCAGGTTTCTGTTACTGCAAATATATCAATTTTCTCCATACTGAGGAGTGCCTCGAGTGTGTGCATTTTGAGGTTTCGACTTCTGGCACTGAGCAGCATTACCCTCAGTTTTTTGTTACTTGTACTATTTACTGTGGTGGGTTTGTCTTTTGAGCCTTGCCTAAAAAAGGCACTATGGGGGTGGCAAGATGGCAAGAGCCTTGGCCAGTATTCGAAAGCCAAAGGGTGACAGGTGCAAGCCGTCTCTAGCAAAGCAGCGTGGCTTGTCGTGCATGTCATCCCAGGCTGACAGACACTGAATCCCCTTTGAATGACACCAGAAGCTTAGCCAGTTGTTGAAATTGATCATTTTTTTCTCTATACCGTCATATCATTCTTGGTGAGGGCAGAATGCTACTCAGGATCAGGGTCATTCCGGCCTGGGCTACATGATCAGGGAGCTCCTCCATGTCTCTATTCATGTAGTCCAGGGAGGTACAGCTCAGGTCATTCACACCAACATGAACAATGACAGAGTTATATTTGTACTTGTTCTGGAGTGACCTGAGTGCTTGTGTTATGTGGCGGATCCTGGCACCCGACAGGCAACTAACAGTAACCTTCACCTTGTTCAGCCTAGTGAGTGGGACGTCAGTGTGCCTGACTATAGAGTCACCTATTACTAGTGTGTTGGGTGTGTTATTTTGCCTTAAGGGCTGTGATTGTGTGGCACACTGGTTTTGTGAAATATGTGTTTCATGGTTTATGTTGGGGGGTGGAGGTTGCTTGGATGTCTGCTTTGGATGTCTCTGTTGCTTTTGCAGATTTTTATTTAGAGCCTCCGAGTATGTTTTTGTGTATTTATGTGTGTTTTTTGCCAGTGCTGGTTTCATAGGTCTATGTGAGACTGGTGGTGTGATGCAAGTAATTCACTTCTCCTCTTGAATGCCTGGTCCAGTCTTTGGTAGAGAGAGCTTATCCTCCAGTTTGGCTGTATAATTGCATCTCTCGCATGTATTAGTGTTTGGTGGAAAGAGGAGAGGGTTGTCTGTGTACATGAGGCAATTGTAACATTGCCTCAGAATGCCAAGATTCACCAGTTGGACTGGAGAATACACCTGAAACTGCCCTTTGGATATGCCTGGATAGGTACAGTGAACTGTTTTACTGATTAGCTGGTAATGTCAAATAGAGAGCCTTGTCCTTCTCTACAGTATGAGGGGGGGGGTCTAGTGCTAAGGTTTATTAGTGCTTGCTATGAGTTTTGGGCAAGTGCCGGGATGAGAAGTGAATGATTTGAGTGCTTACGTTGAAAGTTTGTCTAGTTCCAAGGGCACTGCCCAGTGTGCAAAACCACTCAAATATGGGTTTTATAGCAGGGAAATGAAAGAGATAGAAATTAGCCCAAAATGGCCAATAAACTACTAATTTCTGGGCTGAAACCACTCCAGGGACAGATAGGCTGCTCAAAGCTCCCTCTCTCACAGTGAACAGAGAAACTTCCTTCTATCAAAGTAAGGTATGGGCAAACACAGAAACTTGTAACACAGCCCTGAATTCAGCTCTAACCTGAAAACTGGACTAAACTAGCTTAGACAGGTGGGAATACAAGTTTTGTTTTTGATTTTTTCAGAAAATAAAGCAGATACAATCAAAAAAACACTTTAAATGCACAGAAATGGCTATCACACTTGAGTGTGTAGCCTACGACAGTTAAACAGGTAATTTAAACAAAACAAATTTGTTAAAGTGCAGGCAGTAAAATAAGTACAATATGTAGCTGAAACAACCTTTTTAAATCACAGAAACTCTAGAAAATTGGTGTTTTAGACGGAGTTAGTGAAAGGCAGCAAGAAAATGCAGAAAAATGATTCTTAATCAATCCAAAGTCTCTCTTTTGTCTCTCTGCTGCTGTAGAACACTGCAGGGCACCAGGCAGGAGCTTGCTGAGCTGTATACTAGTACAAAAACCTTGCAAATGCGGGTTTTATAGCAGGGAAATGAAAGAGATGGAAATTAGCACAAAATGGCTAATAAACTACTAATTTCTGGACTGAAACCACTCCTCCAGGGACAGATAGGCTGCTCAAAGCTCCCTCTCTCACAGTGAACAGAGAAACTTCCTTCTATCCAAGTAAGGTATGGGCAAACACAGAAACGTGTAACACAGCCCTGAATTCAGCACTAACCTGAAAACTGGACTAAACTAGCTTAGAAAGGTGGGAAAACAAGTATTTTTTTTTTTTTTTTTTTTTTTGTTTGTTTTTCAGAAAATAAAGCAGATACAATCAAAAAACACTTTAAATGCACAGAAATGGCTATCACACTTGAGTGTGTAGCCTACAACAGTTAAACAGGTAATTTAAACACAACAACAAATTTGTTAAAGTGCAGGCAGTAAAATAAGTACAATATGTAGTTGAAACAAGCTTTTTAAATCACAGAAACACTAGAAAATTGGTGTTTTAGGTGGAATTAGCAAAAGGCAGCAAGAAAATGCAGAAAAATGATACTTAATCACTCCAAAGTCTCGCTTTTGTCTCTCTGCTGCTGTAGAACTCTGCAGGGCACCAGGCAGGAGCTTGCTGAGCTATATACTAGCACAAAAACCTTGCAAATGTGGGTTTTATAGCAGGGAAATGAAAGAGATAGAAATTAGCCCAAAATGGCCAATAAAGTATTAATTTCTGGGCTGAAACCACTCCTCCAGGGACAGATAGGCAGCTCAAAGCTCCCTCTCTCACATTGAACAGAGAAACTTCCTTCTATCCAAGTAAGGTATGGGCAAACACAGAGACTTGTAAGACAGCCCTGAATTCAGCACTAACCTGAAAACTGGACCAAACTAGCTTAGAAAGGTGGGAAAACAAGTATATATATATATATATATATATATATATATATATATATATATATATTTTTTTTTTTTTTTTCAGAAAATAAAGCAGATACAATAAAAAAACACATTAAATGCACTGAAATGGCTATCACACTTGAGTGTATAGCCTACAACATTTAAACAGTTAAACAGGTAATTTAAACACAACAACAAATTTGTTAAAGTGCAGGCAGTAAAATACGTACAATATGTAGCTGAAACAAGTTTTTAAATCACAGAAACTCTAGAAAATTGGTGGTTTAGGTGGAGTTAGTGAAAGACAGCAAGAAAATGCAGAAAAATGATACTTAATCATGCCAAAGTCTTTCTTTTGTCTCTCTGCTGCTGTAGAACTCTGCAGAGCACCAGGCAGGAGCTTGCTGAGCTGTATACTAGCACAAAAACCTTGCAAATGCGGGTTTTATGGCAGGGAAATGAAAGAGATAGAAATTAGCCCAAAATGGCCAATAAACTACTAATTTCTGGGCTGAAACCACTCCTCCATTGACAGATAGGCTGCTCAAAGCTCCCTCTCTCACAGTGAACAGAGAAACTTCCTTCTATCCAAGTAAGGTATGGGCAAACACAGAGACTTGTAAGACTGCCCTGAATTCAGCACTAACCTGAAAACTGGACTAAACTAGCTTAGAAAGGTGGGAAAACAAGTATATATATATATATATATATATATATATATATATATATATATATATATTTCAGAAAATAAAGCAGATACAATTAAAAAAACACTTTAAATGCACTGAAATGGCTATCACACTTGAGTGGGTAGCTTATAACAGTTAAACAGGTAATTTAAACACAAAAACAACTTTGTTAAAGTGCAGGCAGTAAAATAAGTACAATATGTAGCTGAAACAAACTTTTTAAATCACAGAAACTCTAGAAAATCGGCGTTTTAGGCGGAATTAACTAAAAGCAGCAAGAAACTGCAGAAAAATAATACTTAATCACTCCAAAGTCTCTCTTTTGTCTCTCTGCTGCTGTATAACTTTGCAGGGCACCAGGCAGGGAACTGGCTGAGCTGTATACTAGCACAGAAACCTTACAAATGCAGGTTTTATAGCAGGGAAATGAAAGAGATAGAAATTAGCCTGAAATGGCCAATAAACTACTAATTTCTGGGCTATAACCACTCCTCCATGGACAGACAGGCTGCTCAAAGCTCCCTCTCTCACAGTGAACAGAGAAACTTCTTTTTATCCAAGTAAGGTATGGGCAAACACAGAAACTTGTAACACAGCCTTGAATTTAGCACTAACCTGAAAACTGGTCTAAACTATCTTAGAAAGGTGGGAAAACATGTATATTTTGTTTCTTTCAGAAAATAAAGCAGATACAATAAAAAACACTTTAAATGCACAGAAATGGTTATCACACTTGAGTGTATAACCTACAACAGTTAAATAGGTAATTTAAACACAAAAATGACTTTGTTAAAGTGCAGGCAGTAAAATTAGTACAATATGTAGCTGAAACAAGCTTTTTAAATCACAGAAACTGCAGAAAATTGGCATTTTAGGTGGAATTCGCCAAAGGCAGCAAGAAAATGCAGAAAAATGATACTTAATCACTCCAAAGTCTCTCTTTTGTCTCTCTGCTGCTGTAGAACTCTGCAGGGCACCAGGCAGGAGCTTGCTGAGCTGTACACTAGTACAAAAACCTTGCAAATGTGGGTTTTATAGCATGGAAATGAAAGAGATAGAAATTAGCCTGAAATGGCCAATAAACTACTAATTTCTGGGCTGAAACCACTCCTCCAGGGACAGATAGGCTGCCCAAAGCTCCCTCCCTCACAGTGAACAGAGAAACTTCCTTCTATCCAAGTAAGGTATGGGCAAACACAGAGACTTGCAACACAGCCCTGAATTCAGCACTAACCTGAAAACTGGACTAAACTAGCTTAGAAAGTCATGAAAACAAGTATTTTTTTTGGGGGGGGGGGGTTTCAGAAAATAAAGCAGATACAATAAAAAACACTTTAAATGCACAGAAATGGCTATTGCACTTCGGTGTGTAGCCTTCAACAGTTAAACAGGTAATTTAAGCACAAAAACAACTTTTTAAAGTGCAGGCAGTAAAATAAGTACAGTATGTAGCTGAAACAAGCTTTTTAAATCACAGAAACTCTAGAAAATTGGCGTTTTCAGTGGAATTAGCTAAAGGCAGCAGGAAAATGCAGAAGAATGATACTTAATCACTCCAAAGTCTTTCTTTTGTCTCTCTGCTGCTGCAGAACTCTGCAGGGCACCAGGCAGGAGCTTACTGAACTGTATACTGTGTGTGTGTGTGTGTGTGTGTGTGTGTGTGTGTGTGTGTGTGTGTGTGTGTGTGTGTGTGTGTATATATATATATATATATATATATATATATATATATATGTGTGTGTGTTTATATGTACATATGTGTGTATGTGTGTCTATGTATCATTAGAATGTTCAGTGCTTCCACATTGTACATTCCCTATCGTAGACTGACTGTTCTGCATGATATGTTAGAGAAATCATCCCAACATCTTGCAGCTGAGATGGCTTACTAGTAACTTGTTGTGGCTATGTTGTGCAGGGTCCTGGGTTCAAGACTTGCAAGTGCTGGTTATTTTGTTGCTGGGCAGAACAAGGGCTGTTGGATACAGAGTGATTAAGGCACGTTTAAGCAATTGTAAGCAGGCTTGCACGGGTTTGCATGGTGGTAAGCAATACTAATTTCTGGTTAAATATGCTTACAGACAGCCTGAAAGTGCTTAATCTGTGTAAGCACTGCTTAGCGCTGTGAAAACAGGCTTAATCCTGCTTACTACTGCTTAAAAGTGCTTACTCCCGCTGACCCCGCGCTGTCTTTAAAAGAAAAGAAAAAAGAGGGGATAGGAAAGTGGTGAAAAAGGGGGCACAAAGAGGGAAAGACAATGGGGAAAGTAGCTAGGGATGTGCAGGACGGGTGTAGGGAAGGTTCATATCTGTCCATTTCTTCTGCAGCAACAGCTGTGCATATATACTGAATTTGGAGGTAGATTTGGACACCCAAACCCCTGAGAGAGGGGTGATGGCAACAATAATGTGTTGTGAAGCCAATTAGACCAGATTACATGTGTCCAGTGGACATGTGTGTGGAATGGACAGCTATGTATGGGGTGACATTTTTGGGGGGGGACAGATTGCCCTTTTTTTAGGTGAGAGTGGGATGTTGGTAAAGGATAGTAGGTATATTTGAGGAGGTAGGTTTGGTAGGAAGACAAACAAGACAGACAAGACAGCATACAGGGGGCAGTATATGACACATGTGGGGGGTAAACACCTTAGACAGGGAGGGGTATTTGGAAATCGGAAGCCCATGAGCCCCCAAATGGAAACAGTGGGACTGAGGTCCCCACCCATGGGCAGTCATCACTGCACCTTCATGGCCCAGAAGGTAGCTGTGCTGGGGGCTGAGCACTAGGGGCAGGCTGACCCTATAAATGTGCCATGCTGCCCTCAAGCTGGCATAGCAGATCTCCATACTCCCTTTGGAGCTCGCTACTCACCAATTCCCAGACCTGATTTTGGGTGACAGGATCCTGTCTGCGCCTGGTCCCAGGTGGGGACGAGCCCCATCCCCTGAGGCGGTTCCACCCAAAGGTGGTGCAGGACCAGAGGACAAGGAGGTCCCGGGGTGGGTCCCAGATGTGCTGGGGCCCAGTGTCATAGCCAGATGAGGTGGGAGAGGTGGGTCCACTGCGACCAGCCTTCCCAAACGTGCTATTGTGTTGCAGTTTTAGAACATATGTGGGTTAGTAATAGTCAACACAATCCAGGATCAGTTATAACAGCATGCATAGATATTCCCATTAACCCAAAACACCAGATTTGGAACAGTTGCATAGCAAATAGAAAACATGCATATATGGAACCATAGTGGCCATTACAATGGCATGCAGGTTACACTGATAGCAACAGGCCACCAATGACAGTATTTCAACATGGAACATTAATAGAAACATATTTCAATATTTTTTGAACAATAGGACATATGTCCCAACAGTAGGTTTGGTGTAAACATACTCATTGATTTGTGTTTAGATTATTGTTGCAGATATGGTGGGGGGTTGAGAGAGATGTCAATTAACAATGTATATATCCTTGCAATACTCACAACTTTAATGATCATTACTCTAATCATTGCTCTACAGGTATCATTACAATACCCTATGGCCTGGGTTTGGGCAGTGGTATGTTTGCACACAGTGTATACTTCAACTGTCTTATAGCTAAATTCTGCATCTCTTACCTGGTAGACCTGTGGAGGGAATGTTTGTTAACACTACTTGACTGGTTCTACACATATTCCCAGATTCCAAGTTAATATTATGTACATACCTCTCAATCTCTTATTGCACACACTCTGGACAAAGCTTGAGAACATGGGGGTACAAATAGGGACATATTTTGAATATTGCTCTCATAAACCTGGAGAGTTGCTAGAGTAACATGATTTGTTTTAATATACATTTTCTGAGGGTTTTGTGGTCTGAAAATCAAATGTATGTCATTATTTAGTGACTACAATTAGTGAGTACAATTCTGAGATCATCCCAATGATTTGCCAGGGGGACAGAGGAACAGGTGGAAAATATGAGCCAATTATCTGGACATTCTGCAAACATCTGTATAGTTGAGAGGTATTATTATGCATACAGCTTATTACCACTCCCAGGATTCGAACCATGGCTGTGTCTGCTAAAAATACAACTATTTAAGTTTCCTCAGAGTGTGCTATTTGAATATTGCTCTCTAGTCCTTTGATGTTTTCTACCTAAGTCTCTCTTAGTTGTACAATCTGACCTTGTAATTACAACAGTCTTATACAGACATTCCTAGACATATTTTTATGTAGCATAGTGTGAGAAACAGTGGTTGACACAACAGTACAATTCTGCTATCAGATGTTGGTGAATGCTACATGTCAGGCCATACAATACCAGAGTAAACACTACCAGTCCAGGATTTAAATCTTTATTGCCAGGCAGTTACAGTTTTCCTATCTGCTAGACCTGTGGGGGAATGTTTGTTAACACTACCTGACTGTTTCTACACATATTCAAAGATTCCTAGTTAATAGTATGCACATACCTCTCAGTCTCTTAATGCACATACTCTGGACAAAGCATGACAACATGGGGGTACAAATAGGGACATATTTTGAATATGGAGATCATCCCACTGATGTGCCAGGGGTCAGAGAAACAGGCAGAAAATATGAGCCAATTATCTGGACATTCTTCAAAAATCTGTACAGTTCAGAGGTATGATTATGCATACAGCTTACTACTACTCCCAGGATTCAAACCATGGCTGTGTCTGCTAAAAATACAATTTATGTTTCATCAGAGTGTGTTATTTGGATATTACTGTCAATTTCTTCACTGTTTTCTGCCTAAGTCTCTCTTGGTTGTACAATCTGATCTTGTACTTACAACAGTCTTATACAAACATTCCTAGGCATTTTTTATGTAGCACAGTGTGGGTAACAGTGGTTAACACAACATTACTATTCAGAGAATGCAACACTAAATGCCATACAATACCAGAATAAACACAACCAGTCCGGGATTTAGAACTTTATTGCCAGGCAGTTACAGTTTTATTTAAATATGACCTATATGGGACTATTACTGTCATATTGTCTGGTTTATTCAGTACAATCCATACACAGTTTTTATACTGCCAGGTGACTTTCTACTACTTCATATTTATTTGGTATGACTACTACAAGCAGGATTGTTACTCACCAGCCTCGCAATACAGCCTTTGCAACCTACTAGCATGGGCTTCCTGATTCACAGCCCACTTAGCTGCAGCTGTAAGGGAAATAGAGAAATATTTAGGCATACCTATCCATCACATACACAGGCTGGACATTAGTAAACAGTTATTGCTATGACTACTCACACACTGCTGGGACATCACCCCTCTGCCTTGCTTCTTGGACCAACTCATCCAAGAGCTCCCTCTTCCTCCACATCAAGTCGGCATAGTGGTGCCAGACCTGCTCACCAGTCTGAGGCATACCAGTGGCACTGGTGAGATCATGGGCGAGATGGTCCCAGGCTTCAGCTTTATATTGGGAGCCCTGGTACTGGGCCTGCAGCAGTCTCTCATCATGGTTTTGTACCAGGATTCCTACCATGATCTTGGACTCCTGTATGCCCCAGTGCTGCGCCCAGAAGTGCATGCCCTCACTAACTCCTGCCATACTGCCTACAGTGGGAAGATGCAACCAGTTATGAGCTGTATTCCTGCCTGTGGGGGTTACATACGGCCAATTTCCCACCCTTTTCCATGATTGGATGGTTTTGAATATTCCGAGCTAAGCTAAGCTACGGGCAAACCTGCTTAGCTAAGGCTGGCAGTACTTAAAGGGGAAGGTTCAGCATTGCTTACTAATGAGCAAATCCACTTAGCTGGGCTATTCATTGCTTAGTATTCATATGTACACAATGCTTACACCCAGTGAGCAAAGCTGTGCAATGCTTAGCATTGCTTATTTTTTCTTTTATAAAGTATCTGCTGTATGGGATTGATTCATCATTTGTTGTATATTAATAATTTGTTTACTGTCACTGACACCCCCCAATGTGCTTTCATTACATTTATTCATGTGTGACTATACTGTATGGGGCACTTGTGTTTATATGGGGGTTTAACATATTTATTAAACTGACACCTCACATCTGGACCTACTACAGTACTCTGGTTAACAAATATATGTTATTTAGTAGCTAATTATTAAAATATAGTTTATGTACTGGTTTCACATGTAAAATGCAAATTGGTTACAGGGGGATCAAACTAGGAATTGCTGCTTGCAAAGCATACACACTAACCACTATACTATTGCAGTACTGCTTATGTTGGATGTCTCTTTCTATTTAACTTCTTGTGCTGTTTAAGCTGGACTAAGTGTAGCTAAGCAACGAGCACACCCATGCAGCTATGCTTAAACTTTATTGCATGTTTTAAAAAAACTATTTGTTGTGTTTTTTTTATTTGTACCCTTCAGAATATCCATGCTAATGCTGAGCCTGTTATTCTATCAACTTTCTGCTTTTTGGCTTTGTCCACGGTCTTTACCCTGACGGGTTGGGAGGTGTGTCTATATGCTTATGCTAAATGCATTATTCTAACAACACTTTTGTCTTGGTAGGGACAATTGTCCCTTATGGCTTTGACCAGATTTATTATCCTGGTGGGTTGGGGGGTGATATGAGCATTCTTGCTCATTTTAAATTGCCAAAAGGCAATTCTGGAGTGCAGGCAGCGTGTATATTGTGAGAGCTCTGCTCTCAGACACACCTCCTGTGCTCATACATGGAACCATGTCCATTTTACAGCACGGCAGCATGCCTTCATACATGTGCATGGCGTGCTGCCATGCTAAACAGGAATGGCCCCTGCCACGCAGGAATAACTTATTCCTGCATGGCTGCTTACTGAATTTGGGGGTTTGCCTTTACATGATGACTGCACATTATTTAACATGGTTGGCTTTATAGTGATGGTATGCTATAGGTTACAATTGTAATTGTTATTCCATGATCATATAGCTGTGACAGACTTAATTGTTGTAAATTTAAGGAATCTCTGCTATGGTGGGCACACATGGGCTTACACATGACTGAGACATGATAATTCAGTAAGCTGTTTCTCTTGACTAATTTTTAACAACATTTTCTGATGAATTGCAGTATTTTAGCAAGTGTAATCAAATATAAGATATATTAAGACAGGAATTAACTTGGTGATCAATAACTAAATTAAGGAAAATGTTTGGGAAGTATCTTAGACTCACTCTGTTGAATCCTGCAGGGAACCACGAGGACAACATTGTGGCAGAAGAACCCAGACAATGTGACAATTTCCACTCTATTAATGTATCACAAGAGTTCCTTTCACAAATGTTATATGGAGTAATGGCCAATATAACACCTCCAGCCATGATGGTTAATTAAAACATATTAAATACAAAGAATATTCTTACACCATGCTAAACTTACAGAACATTATGAACTACTTAATGCCCATGTGACAGCTATACAAGAAATCCAGTCTTCCTCATTCTCGGTAAGAGGTCAAAATGGATGATTAAATGATATGGCGCCCATTTCAATGATGTAAGAAACACTGGCCTCCTGGGAAATTAAAGGGCAATGACCCAGTCAGATTCATACAGAAAGAGCTCACTATATGTATGGAGGTGACAGAAGCACCAGTTATAGTCTGCGGCCATAGAATCACTGTCAATAATCCACTAAAAACAACCAGCACTATTTTATAAGTGCATGAATTTTTCAGATATAGATAGCATTTTAAGAAAAAGTAGTGATCTAGGAAACAGTACAAAAATTATGATTTGATCTTAGCTGCAGTATTATCCTCTAACAAAAAAGAAAAGCATTGGCACTGTACCTTAAAAACTTTAAAAGCTAGGATATGGACTCCAGCTGCAATTTCCTGTACAGTTATTTTTAGAGCAAAGAGTCAAACAAATATGAATAAATTCTCCTGGAGAAGGTGAACATCTTCTGACAATTCTAAACATGGCTAATAGACAGGCTTATGCATCATCCATGTCAAGAACATAGTACACTCTAAAACTGATGGTGAAACAGGCTGATTTCTTCTAGTCCAATTAAATTGCAAGAAATCAAGAAAAGCAAGGGTATGAACAGCTCTGCAAAACAACCCCCCAAATAAATTTGGTTTATGCATACAGCAAAAAGATGTGAAGTACTGGCTGAAATACATGGCTTAGAAGGACACCCTAACATGAAATTCTCTATACCAATAATCTCTGTAGAAGTAAAACATTTAGTAGCCTCTTTTGACTCAACACAACAAGGACATCCATGTAGCTCTGAAAACTGTGGCAAACCAGAAATAGCAGGAACCATAATTACTAAACCCATTTCTATTGTTAGGATGCTCAGGTTGCTCAGATCTGCGGTTATCAGCCTGCCCTAAAATATTATCTGTCATCTAAGGAACTGTTTCTATCTCCTTCTCCCTTTTGCAGTACTTATTGTAACTGTAAACAATAGGTACATAGGTGCTGTGGGTGAACATACTGTTATTTGCATGAGGTGAGGATTTTGGGTGCTATTCATATGTTATTCTAGTTATGATCCAGCTTATTCTAGTTACATGCTCTGCTACCATGCAAGATCTGAGAGTATAAAATTATAAAATTACCATTTTTATAGTACTGGCATGTATTCTTAATGCTATGCCTACTTTGCATTGATTATGCATGCTAATTACACAACTACCCTGAAGCTGCAATTACAACAATATGACAATATAAGAGGAATGTCTAGATAATATCTCTAGAATGCCAGATCATTTTATAGGACATAGACTTATGAAAGCTTGCTACATAGGATTAATGAAAAATAAAAATTATATGAAAATGATCACTTGGACTTGAAATTTTATAGAGATTTTTCTGAAAGGTTGAAGAGAGGGAATATAAGGAGTGGAGAGATCTCTTACATGCATTGTTTTTTATTTTTTCTCTTAATGGAAGCAGCCATCTTGCTCTAATAATATAAATACAGCACTTTTAAAAACTAGTTCAGATACTTCAATATTATAATATCAATTTAATAGTGTGCTTGTTACTGTTTATTGATGTTCACATAATGTCCTTTTAAGATGAGTTATATCAAAATGTGTTATTCTCATTATGTTGTTACTAGTGGTTCTTATATAGCAGTGGAAATTGCACATACTGATTTGCTTAAAGAATGCTCCAGACTCCTACCTGAAAAAGCTGAAGAATTACATGAGCGTCAAAGAAATTATAAACTCTGAATTACTTAGAATTTTAGAGGCGTGCCTGGTAAAGTAAAAGCTCATGGAGAAATATCACATTTATAAGAGTGTGATCCACAAAATATGTTACTGCAAGAAACTAAAATGACCAAAGAAAAAAATATAATGATCTTAAAATACTGAAAGGGTTTCGGAGTAACCAACTGTGCACAATCAGGGAGGACAGTACTGACGCTTCCACATAATAATTTTAGGATGGATAGTCTTACAAAATTGGAATATTGGAAAGGCTTCTAGCATACCTAGATGGTGTGGTGACTATCATCCAACAGACCACTACATTAAGTACTATTTATGGCTGTGCTTAAAGGACATTCAGTGATTCTTAAGAACTGTAGAAAGGAGCCCCTTGCTACAGTTCAGTAAATCTCTTTACATTGGTTTCAGGCTCCCTTCTGAATGTCTCTGCCTTTTTTCCTCTTCAGCTTGAGTTTTTGAATTTATATTTTATAAACACACACAAACACACACACATGTGTGTGTACTTAAAATTATCTAAACATCATAAAATCAACAATCAAAAGAATTAAACATAAGACCAAACCTGAAAAAGATTGAGACTCAAACTACTGACAAAAATAAAGTTAAACTAGGGAGGGGTTTATGACCCTTCCCTACTGCTGTGTGACATCAGAATTGGTGTATATACTAAGCAGGTGGGGAAGGGAGTGCAGGGGGAGCTTGCCCTCCCTGCATAAATACTGAAAAAATGTTTGATTTTGTCACATTTTCAATAGCTTCCTATGTGGATAGACTTTGTCACATTTTTCAATGTTTTTGCAGGCAGACAAGCCTCCCTGCATCCTGCTTATTATATATACCAGCTCTAAGATTGCACAGCTGTGGAAAAAAGGCATAGCCTCCTCTCTAGTATAACTTCAATTGTGTTAGTATTTTGTGTTTCAGTCTTTTTCAGCTTCAATAATTTTCACTTTTCACTTTCAGTCTTTTAACTGTCAGTCTTATGATGTTTAGGTTAAGTATATTCATATATACATATGTATTATATATATATATATATATATATATATATATATATATATATATATATATATATATATATATATATATATACATACACACACATACACACACACACACACATATATATATATATATATATATATATATATATATATATATATATATATATATGTATATGTATATCACCCTACCTGGGGATTGTCTGTCTCACACACTTGTCGACGATCTGTATAATCAACCGAATGCAGTCAATTAAACAGATGTCAACCAAACCTCTGTTGACCAAACCAACATATATATATGTGTGTGTGTGTGTGTGTGTGTGTGTGTGTGTGTGTGTGTGTGTGTGTGTGTGTGTGTGTGTGTGTGTGTGTGTGTGTGTGTGTGTGTGTGTGTGTGCAAGTCTCTATTAGAAGGACAAAAGCTCACAAGAGCGACCATTAAAAGACCGAACTGGGAACATTGAAAATCCAGAAGGTCAAAAAACAAACAACAAACACAACATCAGCATTTTTGCAGAGTCAAGCCCCCTTGCACCCCACCCACATGCTCCCTGCTAATTATATGTACAAACTCTGATATTACACTGTAGTGGATTTGATTTCCCTGATGGAAACCAGAGAAACAACTAGAAAGTGTTGCCTGAGAGTGGGCAGGGCATCCTGCTGACATAGGAACAATCCTCCCTTGGCAGAAGTTTAATGCTGTCAAAGGACACCTCAGTCTCATCTCTGGACCCAACTCTAATCCAAAACAAGTCCAGGGAGGTCAGGAGGAATGACTGAGGAGAGGCACTGTGGTCAATTCAGTCAGCTGCATGGGAGAAAAAAGAATGAAAATAAAAAAGGTTTACAGAGAACATCCTTGTTCCATTTTATCTCAGGTTGAGCACTAAGGTCCTTTTCAAAATCTTCATCTCTAGCAAATTTTTAATTTTTTTCCTAAATCTAATAAAAACTAAACTAAACTGGAAAACTATAGACCAGTATCACGACTCCCAGTGGATTATTATCCAGGTGAATAGAAAATGCTGTTCCTTATTTAATTACATAATGCCAGTAAGGTTTTGCAAAGGGACATAAGAGTGATCAAGATCTTGTAAGACTATGAGTAGAATATTCACCACTGGGCAGTTGATAGAAATACCCCTCTATGGGGCATTACTTATCAGCTCTTGAAAGGCATTAGACAGCATGAATTGGAATTGTGTCTGGTGCATTTTAGAAAAATGTGGATTCTCTAGTGACCAAGGAGAGATAGAGAGAGATCTTCTTCTTTTGTCCCTAGCTGGCAGCTGGTGGAGGTGGTTGACCCTGTAGTCTGTATGCTGTTGTGGATGCTCCTGGATTCTGGACTTCTTTCATGATGCCTTTTCATGCTGTTTGGTCCATGGTAATGTTTCTGGACTCCTGTAACTCAAGTCATCAGCTTCTCAGGTCCTCTTCAACATGTTTAGTCCGTGTCTTCTTTGGTGTAGATTTGTGAAATCTTCACCTCTCTGGGTGCTCTCTCCATCATAGTCTGTATAGCAAACATGTGTCCAAACTGCACAGCCTCCTGTTCTGGATCTTTTCTCTGATCATTGGCTGCTGATCACATTTGGTCCAGATGCTCTCATTTCTAATGTGGTCATGAAGTGAGATTCCCAAGATTTGGCATAGGCATTGCAGTTGGAAAATCTCAAGCTTGTTTAGGTCTGGCTTGAGGAGCCTCCACACTTCTGATCCATAAAGGAGAATTGGCAAGATCAGTGCCTGGAAAAGGTGAATCTTGATGGTCATAGAGATGTTTGTCCTATTCCTCAGACACCACTTGTGTGAGGCAAATCCTGTGGTGGCTTATCCAATCCTACTATGGACTTCAGCTGTTGATACCACCTTCTTCTCCTGGACCAGAGAATCCAGATACTTGAATTCTTGCATTTGTTCAATCTGAACTCCCCTGAGGTTGATGGTGGCTTGTGACCCATTGGTTGCTATCACTTTGGTCTTGTCCACGTTTATTCACAGGCCATACAATTGGGTGATGCAGGTGATGTTGTAGAGGATATCTTTGGCCTTGGTATCACTGTATGCAAAAATGTACTGTCATCAGGGAGCACCAGGTCAGTCACATAATGGCTTTATCATAATGAATTTCACTTCTGCCCTCAAATACTCTCCTCATAATGGTGTCCACCAGTATGTTGAACAGCAGTGGAGAGACCACATTCCCCTGATGAACCCCAGTCTGGATGGTAAACTCTTCAGCTAGTTTGTTCCAAATGCACACCTGGCTGGATAGACCATTGTACAACATTTGAAGGAGTCTGATGATTTTCTTTGGCACATGCTCAGTCTCCAATGTCTTCCACAGGGCATGCTAGTTGGATACAGTCAAATGTGGACTTAAAATTGACAAATATGATAACTATAAGTTTTCCACACCAGATTCTTTCCTCCATTAGCTGACGGATGGCAAATAATTGATCACAGCATTCTCTCTTTGGTCTAAATCCAGCCTGTTCCTCCCTGTTGGTTTGCTCACAGTGTTTCTACAGCCTGGATTGTATGATCTTCATAAAGATTTTAGCGATGATGGAGAGCAGACTGATGCCATGGTAGTTCCTGCTTTCCCTGCTGTCCCCCTTCGTGTGGATGAGTATGATGATGGCCTTCTTCCATGCGGATGGTATCTGTTCTGTAAACTATAGCAGTTCAGTCAGTGCATGGAGTCGGTGGAGCAGGATATCACCTCCAGCCTTGAATGATTCCACAGTGACCCGATCTTCTCCTGGCTCCTTGCCATTTCTCAGTGCTCTGATAGCTAATTTCACCTCTTTGATTGTTTACTTTGCATCTGTCACTGGGGCCTCAGGGAGGTCAATGGGTGGTGGAGTGACCATTGGTCCATGAGGTGGGACATGGTTGCAAAGCTCTTGAAAAAATTCCCTCCAACATTTTAGGCATTCGCAAGATGAGCACAAATGTCCCGTCTGCTTTTTTGATGTTGTTGCTGGTGGATTTGTTCTTCCCACTCAGTCATTTGAGGGTGCTGTACAGGGTGCAGTACTCATGTCTGGATGCTACCTCCTCATGCTTGGCTGCCACCTGGTTCCAGTTTGCATTCCATTCTGCTTTCAGCCTCTGGCAAACTTCTCAAATGAGCTGCCGCTATTGCTCATAGTTGACCAGTGTTGCCTGCTTCCCTTGGGCTATGAGATCCAGGCACTCATCAGATACCCATGGCTTCATTCAGAAGCAGATGTGTGGGCATAGTGATTTGGTACATTCCATGATGGAGTTTGATATCTGTTTTTCTGCCTCATCCATGTCCTCCATTTGGGCCAATGCTGCAAACTGGTTTGACGGTGCAATCTGGAATTCCTGTTTTCGGGCAGGGGCCATCAGTTGCTTCCAGTCCAGCCTGATTGGTGCAGGTGACTTGCAATTTGCAAGCTGTAAGCAAAGCTGCACCACTGCATGGACAAGGTAATGCTTGGAGCCACAGTCAGGTCCAAACATAGCATGGATATCCATGAGCAATGATCAGAAGTGAAAGTTGATTAGGATGTAGTCTAATATAGCCAAGTCCTTGCCGAATGGGTTTCACCATGTGAGATGGTGTTTGCAGGGATGCTGGAAATGCCTATTTCCCACAATGAGATCATTTGATGTAGCAAAGGACAGAAGGTGCAGACTATTATCATTCATGTTCCCATGACCAAATATACACATTGTTCCTTCCCAACCGGACCTGTCCTCACCGATGTAGGTGTTGAAGTCTCCCACAAGATGATCATCTCAGTCCATGGGATTGAATCCAGCATGTATTGGAGCTGATTGCAGAAGTCATCCTTCGTTCAGTCTGGACTCGACTTGGTTGGTGCATAGATGGACAGAATATGGTTCTTGATAATACCATTGATGGTGAGTGCTGCCAGATGGTCTGATATTGGTTAAAACGTGATTATGCTTCTTGCAGCCTGGCTATCCAACATAAACCTAATGTCAGCCTCTCATTTCCCACCACCAGAGTAGTATAGTGTCATTGTTTCATTGGTCATAGAAGGTTCAGTGGTCAATGTTCCAGATCCAGTGAGTCATAATTCTGACACTGCAGCAATCAAGATTTTGAATTTCATGAGTTCCTTGGCAATGATTTCCTTTTGGCTGATGTGATGGCTGGTTCGAACTTTCCACATGGCGATACAGGTTTCCAATTTCAGTGTAATGAATTTCCTTTGGTCAGTAGCCCACTTCTCACCAGCATCCTCAGTCCCCAATGCTGGTGCATTGGCTTTATTGGATGCAGTAACATGACTGAATGAGTTTGTTCAAATTTCCATGCAGTTTCTTGCCTGATTTCCCCGGTTTCCTAGTTCTGGTCACTGAGGTGGGGTGATCACCCTCCTCCTTTTGCAGCCAGGCTTGGGACCATCCTTGGCAGAGTTTACAGAAAGACAAATTAATATATGTTTATCCTCACACTAGAGTTAAAGTAGGTCTGATATCCTCTGAGACATTTGAAATTACAAAAAAGATATAGATCAAGGCTGTCCACTATCACTGCTACTATATATGCTGGGAGCAGGAATTCTTTCAGTCTGGATGAATCAGAATTGTGGACAAATAGGAGTCAGAACTTCACCATCTCTAAATTTTAGTCCTGTATAATTGTATATTATTGTATTATTTGGTGAAAGGACCTGGTAAAGCATGCAAATAAGGTTTTAGATATATTAAAACAATTCTCAAAAGTATGAGGCCTAATATTAATAAACAAAAGATATGTGTATTTTTCTTACAATTTCAGGGTAGGACCAGACATGAGGTAGATCCCTATAGTACAAGTAAAATGGTTACTGAATGTACATCTATATATAGGTATTAAGTTATATATAAACAAATGCAAACTATTTAATAAAAATCTTTGTGAAACTCTGCATTAAACAACAAATTGAGTCATGGAAAAAACCTAAATTACCTTCCTTAAGCAAAATTAAAATGATAAAAATTATGTTTCTGCTTAAAGTATGATTTGTTTTAAGACATCTCACCCATACAACTACTAGATCACTTTCCCTTAACAAGTTTCAAAAACTTATTTTGGATTATTATGGCAATCTACTACCCATAAAATAAGTAGAGAAAAATAAATAAGCTCCAAAATTAAAAGGGACTGTGGCTCCTAAATGTAATACAATATGATAGAACAGCAATTTTACAATATATTAGGGCCAGGGTATTCCTGAGCTGTATATGGGTAAATTGTCAACTAATGATTTTGTAAAATAATGAGACTGGGAATATTAAATCTCTGGGTGCCAAAATCTAGGATCCAAGAAGTTTTGAAACAGAGATAGAAAACACACTATCTGTCTGTGTACATGCTGCTAAAACCTATTCCCTACTATCTAGACTTGGAAATCCCACCACTAACAACTACACAATGCATTGGAAAGATTTGATACTAAAGAATATGATTTACTATATAGATATATGAGATACAGAGAATAATGTACTATTTTTATAGGTTCATAGGTAGGTACTAGGCTATTGGCCCTAGGGCCTATATAAGCCTAGCCAAAAAGGTACCCTAGCTTTTGCCACCCAAAAAAAAGAATTTTCCTGTGCTCCTGTTGAGCAGAGCCACAGAGGTGATCCCCAGGGTGAATTTCCTATTTCCCATCCAATATTCAAGATTTTTCTTGAAGAGTGCTAATGAGGAGCTTTGTTTGATATAGATAAGAAGTTTGTTCCAGAGTATGGGAAGTCTCTGGGACAGGAATCTATCCCTCCAGCATGTTCTGTTTATTCTACTGACAAGGTTTTGGTCCCTAGAGTGTGTAGCTCGGAGGGATTGGGATTTCTTTAAGTGGAGCATGTCCAACAGCTCTGGGTTTGACATAGCTTTGCATGTTAGGCAGAAATCGCCTCTGAGTAGGCGATATGCAATGGAGTAAAGCTGGAGTTTTTTGAGACGGTATACGTAGGGCATCTGTTTAAGGCATTTCTGCAGCCTTTCCAGCTGTAGATGTCTTGTGAGGTACATACCAAAAGGGGTGTTGTACTCTATAATGGGTCTAATGAGTGATGAGTAGAGGGGAACAATGACCTCCTTTTTCCTGGATGAGAAACCTTTTGTGATGAGGTGTGCCACATAGAAGGATTTCCTGACTACTGTGGTGATGTGATTATCAAAAAAGAGACTACAGTCCATTTATGTTCCAAGGTCTCTTATCACACTTTCAGTGTTAAGGAGACTACCACCTATGTGGTAGCTCATGGGTACAGAGTTTTTACTAAAGGGGATGACAATGCACTTTTTGGCATTGAGCTTGAGGCCATGGCTTTGACACCAGGCATCTGTCTCCGTGAGGTCCTTTTGTAGGATGTCCACATCGTTAGGAGTTTTGATTATGGCTCCTAGTTTGCAGTCATCTGGGAACTTTGTTAGCCAAGGACCTTCTGTGTTAGCCTGTACTTCAGAAAAGTAGATACCAAACAGGAGAGGACCCAGATCTGAACCCTGAGGTACTCCACTTGTCACTGGTCTGAAGTCAGATTTGGAGTCTGCTACTTTCACAGTGTGGGTTCTGTCAGTGAGCCAGTTGACAACCCATTTTGTGACATAGGGATTTATACCTAGTGTAGAAAGCTTATCTATAATTCCAGAGTGGGGGGTGGTGTCAAAAGCCTTGGCGAGATCTATGTAGACTGTGTGAACCACTTTACCCTCGTCTACGGCTTTGGTGACTGTTTCAAAGAAGTCTATCTGGTTTAGGAGACATGATCTGCCTTTTACAAACCCAAACTGGGTGGGGTCCAGAGTTTGGAGATTACCAATGTCTTTGTGTATAAGATCCATGATGAAACGTTCCATGGCCTTGCAGACCAGGCTTGTTAGGCTAATGGGACAGTAGTTCCTGGGGTCCATGGTGGCTGCCTTTTTGTGCAGTGGGATAACCGTTGCTGTGCACCATTCAGTGGGCACAAAGTCTGAGGTGAGGTTATGACTGAACATGGTGCTTAGGTGGGGTGCCAGTTCATTCTGCAGTTCATGTAGAATGCAGCCTGGGATGTTGTCAGGTACCATGGATGCTGTGTTCTTGGCTTTGGAGAGTGTGGTTTTTACCTGTGCAGCCATGATAACAGGAACTTTGCATTCTTCGAGTATAGAGATGGGCACTTTAGGGGGTGAGGGGGGTGTGTAAACTTAGCACTGAACCTGTCTGCCAGGATGTTGGCAATATCAGTTGGTTCTGTATATTTAGTGCCATTGTGCTGTAACTCAGAGCAGATCTGAGTGTTGCCATTGAGATTCTTGACATAGCTACAGAATGCTTTGTGGTTGTCTTTAGAATCAGTGGCAATTTTGTTTTCGTAACTAGCTTTGGAGGATTTTATGAGGAACCTCAGCTTCTTACTGACCGGGGAGTTCTGCCAATCATGGGATTTCAGTCTTTTTTGCAACTGTTTTTTTCTTCTATTGTAGAGTTTGTTTATGGCAGGTTTATGGCTTCCTTTTTTTGGAGGATAGCATCTTGGTTCTGTTAGGGATAGTATGATCCATGCACTCGTGTAAGTGCTTATAAAGTGCATTTGTGTAGGATTCAGCAGTCTTACCTCTATTGTCCGTCTGCATGGGTGTCGTGAAGTTTGCCACTTCTGTCTTAAGAAGTGTGAAGTTGGCTTTGGAGAAATTCTTTACAGTAGTTTCCCTAATGGGGGGTGGAGGCGGGATGTGGATGTCTAGGGTGATTAGCTTGTGGTCGGATCTGACCAACGAGGAATTGACCTCTGGTGTGGAACACTGGTTGTCCATGTTGGTAATGACCAAGTCTAGGATATTGCTGCCCCTGGTGGGGGTGTGGATAAGTTGATCCAAGGCATTGGAATTTATAAAGTCCAGAAAATGTTGAGCAAAAGAGTTGGTACAAGAGTAGTTTTCCCAGTTAATGGTGGGGTAGTTGAAATCGCCCATTATTAGGGTATTGGGTTATACCGTAATATTTTCCAGTGTATCAAGAAATGAGGAGTGGGAATCCTGGGGCATGGTGGGGGATCTGTAGCAAGTTACAATTTGGATTGCGGTCTTGCCCAGAGTTAGTTGCACTTGAATAATCTCAGATGCGTTATGCTAAGCAACTAGCCTGGAGGTGTGGATATCCTTAATGAATATGGACACACCTCCACCTTTAGTGTTTCAGTCCAGGTTAGGTGGCCGAAAGGTGTGGTATGAATTATAGCCTGGTAATGCAGGGGTGCTCTCTGCAGCCTTGAACCATGTCTCTGTCACTGCACAGATGTTGATGTTTTCCATTTTAAGGAGTGCCTCGAGTGAATGCATTTTGAGGTTTAGACTTCTAGCATTGAGTAACATTGTCCTCAGATTTTGCTTGCTTGTACCTGTTAAGGTGATGAATTTGTCATTTGAACCTTGCCTAAAAAAGGCACTATATGGGGTGGCAAGAGCCTTAGCCAGTATCCGGAATCCCAAGGACAACAGGTGCAGGCCATCTCTGGCAAAGCATTGTGGTCTGTCGATCATGTCTTCCCAGGCAGACAGATACTGGATCCCCTTAGAATGACACCAAAAGCTTAGCCAATTGTTGAAGTCAATTATTTTGTCCTTGTACTGTGGTATAATTCTGGGTGATGGCAGGATGCTACTCAGGGCTAGAGTCATACCTGCCTGGGCTACAAGATCAGAGAGGTCCTCCATGTCTCTTTTCATGTAGTCCAGGAAGGTACATCTCAGGTCATTCACACCAACATGGACAATGACAGAGTCACATTTGTACTTGTTGTGGAGTTACCTGAGTGCATGCATTATGTGGCTGATCCTGGCACCCAACAGGCAACTGACAGTAACTTTCTCCTTGTTTAGCCTGGTGAGTGGAACATTGCCTCACTATAGAGTCACTTATGACTAGAGTGTTGGGTATGTTGTTATGCCTTATGGGCTGTGGTTGAGTGGCACACCTAGTTTGTGGGCTGTGTGTCATTTGGGTTGTGTTGGGGTGTGGAGGTTGCTTGCGTTTCTGCTTTGGAGGTCTCTGTTGCTTGAGCAGATTTTTATTGAGAGCTTCTGAAAATGTAGGTGTGTGTTTCTTGTTTCTATGTGTGTGTTTTGTTGGTGTAGGTTTTGAGAGACTATGTGATGAGTGTGGTGTGGTGCAAGTGTTTACCTTCTCCTCTTGACTGTCTAGTCCAGTCTTGGGTGATGAGAGCTTTGCTTCCAGTTTGGCTATATAAGTGCATCTCTCACAGGTTGTAGTGTTGGGTGGTAGAAGGAGAGGGTTATCTGTGTACGAGGCAATTGCTGCATTGCCCCAAGATGCCCAGATTCATCAGGTAGACAGGAGAAAACACCACGAGCTGACCCTTAGACATGCCTGGATAGGTGCTTATTTATTAAGTACTAAAATCGGTTTTCCTCTAGGCAAGAGAGGAAAGTTGAGTGCTGTAGTAATTTGTAGCTTATTTAGTGCTTACAATGAGTTCTGAACAAGTACTGAGCTCAAAAAACAGATTTTAGTGCTAAAACTAAAAAACTGGCTCGTTCTAAGGGAAATTTTGAAGACCATACTTCATGGCGCAGAGAATAGTTTAACCCAAGCTAAGCAGCGCTGCATAAAGTGTATTTTTTTTAAAATATAACAGTAGCAAATGAGAAAATGGATTTAAACAAATTAACCAATAAAATGCTAAAAACTGAGCCCCATTCCAGCAGCCTTTGATCAGACGAGTTCTAACTGCACACTCCTACCACTAGTGTGCAGGGGAACCTTCACCAAAAAAAGATGGCCTGGATTAGTGATCAAGTTGTACAAACAAAGCTAGATTCAAGAGGCCTGAATTTGGTCTATGCTACACCAAACAAGGCGTACCAGTTTCAGAATGAAACAGTTCAAATAAGCAGGCACGAAAAGCCTTTAACCAGAAACTCCAAGCTCAGAAGGGCAGAATCTACCCTTTCCTCCCACAAGAGTGCAGACCACACCTTCTTAATGTAAAATAACTGTCCCAAAGCCCAAGTGCTTAAATCAGAACTAATACACTTTTAGAATAACAGACACTAAGCCTTCAATCAGCAACTTCCAACTTAGAAGGATGTAAGCTACCTGTCCTGCTACAACAGTGCAGACCACAAACCTTCATAATGTAAAACAACTGGTCTGAAGCCCAAGTGCTTCAACCAAAGGTTTAGATTAACAGTTACAATTTAATCAGGCTACTAACAAGCAGTAATAAATGCAGCAGAATAAATGCAATTAAGTACTTTTAAGAACAAGCAGCAAAAGCAAAATAAAGTAATAAAGTAGGAAGAAACACAAATACAGTAAAAGCAGATGAATAAAGTGCATTTTTTATATAACAATAGAAAATGAGCAAACTGATTTAAACAAATTACCCAATTAACCAGTGAAAAAGCTCAAAACTGAGCCCTGTCCCAGCAGTCTTCAAAGACATGAACTAAGACTGAAAGGCAAGGAATTCACCGAAAATGTTTACAATCAATGGTTTACAAAATATACTTTCTTATCTAGGACAAAACAATTAAAGAGCAAAATGATTCACTTTGTATCAAATATCTTCAACAGGAATTAATTTGAAAAATGTTAATAATTTAAATGATCATCATCATCTTCTTTCAGCTGTTTCCGTTAGGGATCGCCACAGCGGATCATCTGTTTCCATTTTTTTCCTGTCCTTTGCATTTTGCTCTGTCACACCAACCACCTGCATGTCCTCTCTCACCACATCCATAAACCTTATCTTAGGCCTTCCTCTTGTCCTGTTACCTGGTAGCTTTATCCTTAGCATCTTTTTCCCAATATACTCAGCATCCCTCCTCAGCACATGTCCAAACCAACATAATATTGCCTCTCTGGCTTTGTTTCCAAACCTTCCAACCTGGGCTGACCCTCTAATATACTTATTCCTAATCCTGTCCACCCTCATCACACCCAGTGCAAATCTTAACTTCTTTAACTCTGCCACATCCAGCTCTAACTCTTGCCTTTTTGTCAATGTCACTGTCTCCAACCCATTATAACATAGCTGGACTCACTACCCTCAAGTAGACCCTCCCTTTCCCTCTTACTTGCACTCATCTGTCACAAATCACTCCTGACACTCTTCTCCACCCACTCCATCCTGCCTGTACTCTCTTCTTCACCTCTCTTCTACACTTACCATTACTCTGAACTATTGATCCCAAGTATTTAAACTCATCCACCTTCGCCACCTCTACTCCTTGCATCCTCACCATTCAACTATTCTCCCTCTCATTCATACACATATATTCTGTCTTAGTCGTGCTGACCTTGATTCCTCTTCTCTCTAGAGCATGTATCCATCTCTCCAGGGTCTCCTCCACCTGTTCCCTACTCTCACTACAGATCACAGTATCATCTGCAAGCATCATAGTCCACAGGGACTCCTGTCTGATCTCGTCTGTCAACCTGTCCATCACCATTGCAAATAAGAAAGGGCTCAAAGCTGATCCTTGATGTAATCCCACCTCCACCTTAAATTAATCCATCACTCCCACCACAGACCTCACTGCTGTCACACTACCCTCGTACAAATCTTGTACCACTCTTACATACTTCACAGACACTCCCGACTTCCTCATACAATACCACAACTCCTCTCTAGGCACCCTGTCATATGCATTCTCTAAGTCTACAAAAACACAATGCAACTCCTTCTGACCTTCTCTGTACTTCTCCATCACCACTCTCAGAGCAAACATTGCATCTGTAGTGCTCTTTCCCGGTATGAAACCATACTGCCAATCACTAATCATCACATCCCTTCTTAACCTAGCTTCCACTACTCTTTCCCATAACTTCATGCTGTGACCAATTTAATCCCTCTGTAGTTACTACAGCTCTGCACATCACTC
This sequence comes from Protopterus annectens, assembly GCF_019279795.1. Taxonomy (NCBI): domain Eukaryota; kingdom Metazoa; phylum Chordata; order Ceratodontiformes; family Protopteridae; genus Protopterus; species Protopterus annectens. The sequence continues at coordinate 1,337,793,972 of NC_056726.1, forward strand.
TTATTCTTAAAAATCTGTACCAAAACATTTTTTCTCCATTCCTCAGGCATCCTCTCACTTTCCAAGATTTCATTAAACAATATGGTTAGAAACTCCTCTGCCATTTCACCTAAAGACCTCCATGCTTCCACAGGTATGTCATCTGGACCAACAGCCTTTCCATTCTTCATCCTCTTCATAGCTATCCTTACTTCCTCCTTGCTAATCCATTGGACTTCATGATCCTCTATCCCCACATCATCCAACCTTCTCTCCCTCTCATTCTCTTCATTCATCAACCCTTCAAAGTACTCTTTCCATCTGCTCAACACACTCTCCTCACTTGTGAGTATGTTTCCCTCATTATCCTTTATCACTTTTACCTTCTGCACATCTTTCCTAGCTTGGTCCCTCTGTCTAGCCAATCAGTCCTTTTCTCCCTCCTTAGTGTCCAACCTTTCATACAACTCTTCATATGCCTTATCCTTAGCCTTCGCTACCTCCCTCTTTGCCATGCACTTCATCTCCTTATACTCCTGTCTACTTTCTTCATCTCTCTGACAATCCCACTTCTTCTTTTCCAACCTCTATCTCTGTATACTCTAATGTACTTCCTCATTCCACCACCATGTCTCCTTGTCTTCCTTCCTCTGTCCAGATGTCATACCAAGCACCTTTCTAGCTGTCTCCCTTACTAGCTCTGGTGTAGTTACCCAGCTATTTGGTAAATCTTCACTGCCACCCAGTGCCTGTCATAACTCATCCCTGAACTCCACCTTACAATTACCCTTTTTCAATTTACACCATTTGATCCTTGGTGCTGCCCTCACACTCCTCCTCTTCTTGATCACCAATATCATCCTACAAACCACCATCCTATGCTGCCTAACTACACTTTTCCCAGTCACCACTTTACAGTCTCCAATCTCCTTCAAACTGGCCCTCCTACATAAGATATAATCCACCTGTGTGCATCTTCCTCCAGTCTTGTATGTCACCCTATGCTCCTCCCTCTTGTTAAAATACGTATTCACCACAGCCGTGTCCATCCTTTTCACAAAATCCACTACCATCTGACCTTCTGCATTCCTTTGCTTAACACCATACCTACCCATCACTTCCTCATCCCCTCTGTTCCCTTCACCAACATGCCCATTGAAATCTGCTCCAATCACCACTCTCTCACCCTTGGGTACAGTCATCACCACTTCATCCAACTCACTCCAAAATATTTCTTTCTCATCCATAGCACACCCAACTTGTGGAGCATAGGCACTAACAACATTCATCATTACACCATCAATTTCCAGCTTCATAAACATCACTCTATCCAACACTCTTTTCACCTCCAAAACACTCTAAGCATACTGTTCCTTCAGGATAACTCCTACGCCATTTCTCCTCCCATCCACACCACGATAAAACAATTTGAACCCACCTCTGATACACCTAGCCTTACTCCCCTTCCATCTGGTCTCTTGCACACACAATATACCAACCTTCCTTCTGTCCATCATATCGGCTAGCTCTCTCCCTATACCAGTCATACTGCCAACATTCAAAGTTCCGACCCTCACTACCACAGTCCTAGCCTTTCTCCTCTCTTCCTGCCTTTGGACATGCCTTCCCCCTCTTCTCCTCCTTCGGTCAACAGTAACCAAATTTCTGCCAGCACCCTGTTTTCTAACAGTACTGATGGCAGTCATTGTTAACCCGGGCCTTGACCGATTCGGTATGTAAATATTTACTGCTGTCCGCATGAATGATTTGGAAAAGTTTTACGCTGGATGCCCTTCCTGACACAACCCTCCCCATTTATCCGGGCTTGGGACTGGCGCAAACAAATGATATACATGACAAATGGTCTGATTTTTACTCAAACACAATTCACTTCAAAAGTCATGTTTAAGGTAATATATAAGTTCAACAATCTGCCTCCACATCTATCTTTCATTTTTTTATAAAATGGTGAATATGTTGCAACTTTCTCCCACAACACTGCATAAAAGTGGCTGAAGTAACAACTGCTGGAGATGTGGGATGTATAATGCAGACAACTTCCATCTAATAAGAACTTGTAATAAACAGATAGCTGCATGTAATAAAAATAAGACAACGTGAACTGGTATTTAGGAGAAATTTTAACTGATAACAATAATAGTGCCTTCTGTTTGCTTGATTAAAAAAACAATGGAATGTTACATCAGTATGATTGCATATTGGTGGATAATGTTAGTGATTGCACTGCTGTCGGCTAACATTTTATAAAAACTGTAAAAGATTCAATGCAGATTGAGCTGACCACTTAATATTTCTTCTTTTTTATTATTTTATTGCATTTTAGAGAATTCTTTATCACATACATTTTTGCTAAGCAGATAAATTCAATAAAAGAAAGATTTCCAATTTATTGTGATGATTTTCCTGGCAATGGCCAGAATGGACCAAAGGAGAGACACTTGTGCTTTTGGTATGTAATTGGGAACTGGGGTATTAAATAAAATCAAGGAATTTGTAACAGTGCGAGTGTCTGACCATAATACTTTAGCAAAATTTCTGAATTATACGCGGAATGGAACAATCATTTTCTACTCTATAACCATGTGATGCCAGTTTGCATCTAAAAACCTCATCACATCTCTAACATTTTATTTTCTCTTGTTTGTAAGTCAAGGCAATTTTATGTGGTCTTAAAAAGCTTCTATGTAAAAACTTCCAGGTAAAAATTCTCCAATAGACTGATGAGGTTGTCTAACTTATAGACTTCAAAGCTATTTTTTAATTACTTTCTGAAAAAGTTTCATTGTTAATTTTTGTTGAATAATCCCAATAATATGTATCAAAGGCAATAAAGTCAACTCTTAAGATCATATAAATTGTTGATAGATAGGACTTTTTTGATCACATCACTATATATCTTAAAGAAAAATTCTAAAATTGTTGGTATTGGTTTTATATTCATATTTAATAATATTTGTATTTTATTATTAATAAATTCCCTAAAAATGTGTATACATAACCAGTTATTTTTCTTTATATTATATCTGGCCAATAGTTTATCAGCAGTATTTTTATTATTATTATTATTTATTTATTTATTTACTTAACATTTTTGACCAGGAAAGTCCAACTAGGACAGAGCCTATCTTCAGTGGAGGCCCAGGGAGAAATGCTCCAGATGCATGTCTTTGGAATTTGGGAAGAAACCCATGCAAGAGCAGAGAGGACATGCAGACTCCACAGATGGCACCCCACCTGAGAACAGAACTGGAGGACCTCTTTCTGTGAGGTGACAACTTTAACTGCTGCACTGCAGCTCCACCCATCACTGTTCCACTGTACCTGGGTATGTATTTTATTTCCATTTAAGAATTGATACCAAAAATTTAACTCATTCTCCCCAAGATCAAGTATTTTACTTAGATTAAATTATTCCAAATAACCATTAGTGTTAGCCATAGGGAAAATCAGAACTAATAATCTTTGAACAGTTCACTTTCCTGAACATAGTTAAAATATAATTTACACAAGGAGTAGAAACAGGAAAATTTCTAGTATTTATATAAAAATCTTTTACGACCCAATAAATTTTATTAATGTCTAATTGAAAATCTGTATTTATATCAGGAACGCTATTTGAGATTAAAATTGTTTTGTGTAATAGTTTCCAGTGGAAAGTATAGGAAGGGTTTAGTTAATGACTCACTATGCTTATGATGGCAGATTTTGCATATAATTTAATATTAGAAAATCCAGTTCAACTTTCTTCCCAGTATTTATATGCCAGTCGGAAGCTATTCTTGATTTTTGGGATGCCACAAAAACTTAAGCAATATAGAATTTAGCTATTTAATATTTTTAGGTGGAAGTAAAATCAATGACTGTATATGAAGTAAAATTTTCAGCAGAATTATCATTTTTATCAGTATAAGTCTATCTTTAATTGTAAAAAAATTGTTCCAATTATCAGTTAGTTTTAATATTGTATTAATTAGATATTTTTAATGTGGTGTTACTGATTCTTTCCAACTAGATGTTATAGCAATTCCTAAATATTTAAGTTGCTTATTCTCCCAATTGAATTCCTTATAATTTTTTTAGAAAATAATTTTATTTTATTTACCGACAATGTTTCTGTTTTATTACAATTAGAATTTAGACTTTTTTTTCAAAATATTTTACTGAATTAAGAATATCGTCCAATGAAGATTCACTGTTACCAATTGCTAATAGGATATCATCCACAAATAACTGAATTTTAGAATTATGGTCATCCTTTATGGAAAAACCCTTTATCATTGTATTTGTGCTAATAAAAGTTGCAAAGTGCTCTGCTGATAAAGCAAATAAAGGTGACAAGGGGCATCCTTGTTTTGTTCATTTTAGTATTTTGAAGGAACTAGACAAAAATGATCCAATTTAACAAAAGATAAAGTATTATTATACAATTTTATTATTAACTCTACAAAATCTAAAGAGAAATTATGTTCTTTGAGCACTTTGCATAAATATGTCCAGTTAATAGAATCAAATCCTTTATCTAAGTGACTCTAAGCTTATGATTGATTTTTTTTATTCTTATTAACAACATCCATCAAAGATAAAAGTCTAATGGTGTTTTCTTACAGTTTTTTGTTTAAAATAAAACCATTTTGATCATCTTCAATTTGATTTGACATCATATGATTTAATCTTTTTGCTAATGTGGACATAAAAAGTTTATAGTCAACATTTAAAAGAGAATGGGGTGATAAGATGAGCATAATTTTGAATCCTTGCCTTGTTTAAATATAGGAGATAGCAATGAACATTTGATGTATTTCTAACCTCTTCAAATGCTTTTAAAATGGCCCTTAGCATATTATCCAGAATGATTTTATATATTTCAGGAATTATGCCATCTAGACAGTGGGCCTTGCTATTTTTCAAATTTTTATTTGCTCTTTCAGTTCCCTACAGGAAATTTGTTTATCTAATCTTGCTTTTTGCTCATTAGTTAATTTATGCTTTATATTTTCCCTCAGAAATATATCAGTTAATTCATTGTTATCTAGCATTGGGTTATTGTTATTAATTAATTCATAATGTTTCCTAAAAGTCTCTAATATATCTTTCATATATGTTGTTTTTCTAAGGTTACTATTAACTTTAAATGCAATCTCTTTAATATGATTTATATTATTTAATCTTTTTGATCTAATGGTTCATCTATGTAAATTTTGGAGACTAACAGAGTATGATTGTAATTTAAGTTTTTCCATTTTATTGAAACTTTATAAGTTAATATTTCTACATATTTCTGATTTATAACTTACAATTCAGAATTTGTAGTCTTTTCATTAGATTTTAGGTTTAGCTTTAATTTATCAATTTTTGATTGTAAAACAATTAATTCTTTGTCCCATTCCTTTATTTCAGAAATATACCAGCTCTTGACTCTACCATATAAGTATGATTTTAAAGCATCCCATAAAATAACATAAGTAACTTCTCCATTATTATTATATTCCATAAATAACTTCCTTTAATTCTCATGACATAAGCTGGAATTATTTGCCAGTAAACTAAATCATTAGATTTTATATTAAAATTAAACGTAACAGCATTGTGATCAAAGGGCACAAAATTATCAGTACTTCATGAATTTTGGAATATTATCCATTAGATGTAAAAACTTTATCTATATTTGTTTGAGTGCTAAATCTAAATGAATAATGTGTGTAATTAAGGAAATTTGCCAGTTTTAAATCATATATATCTTTTAGATTAATTGTGTTTATTAAATAATTTAATTGTTTGGCAGTGGCAGGTAGCCTGGGTTTTTCATCTTTGGTAGTATCTCTTTCTGATAGTATGCAATTATAATCATCAACCAATAAAATTTCTCCTTTTGCATATAAGGTTATAATATCTAAATATTTTTTTTATTTAGAAGCCATTCCAGGAATCCAGTAAGCATTCACAAGCATGCAATACTTCTTATTGATCTCAAATGGTACCAGTCCCATTATACCATTTTTATCAGAGTAGGTATCAACTACTCTAGGCATAGTCAATGACTTCTTCCAAATTGTAAGAGTGCCTCTCCTTTTTAAACTATAGTGTGAGTCCACAAGAATTGAATAATCTTTAAATAACCTATCTAAACATATTTTCAATAAACGTGTTTCTTGTAGAAAGACTATATGGGTTTTATTTATTTTAAGATACTTAATTAAGCTACCTCTCTTCATGAGATTAATAAGACCACTGACCTTTAAAGAAATACATTTATACACTGACATCTTTAAAATAAAACAGTTCTGAGACTGTTAAATTGTGGTCTTTGGTCAAGACACTGTACTTAATTTTAACAGTTTATGTTATGGGTTGAGTCATAAGCCTAACTATTGACAGAATAGTTATAAAAATATTTTCACCTCCTACCACGGAATAAAATATTCTTTGTTTGATGAAGTAATCATGCAACCACCCACAATCATCTCCCTATTACTACCCACTATCTTTCTATTGCGAATACCTCTAAGATTGAACTATTTAACAATTTATTTAGCAGACCTCATTTCCATACCCTGATATATTCATTTTGTCAGTATGTAAATGTGAGAAGGAATTGATGTATTTTGTAAGGATTATGTGGTTTCTCTTTTTTCTAAATATTATTTGCTGAAATTTCTTTATTCTTGTTCAATACCACAGTTTACACAGTAAATAAGTGGTTACTAATGCAATTTTTAGAAATATAAACATATTCTGCAGTTAATATTTGCTTGTATTTGTAAATCATATGGCATTCCACCCTAGCAACCGAAGAAAAAAACAAAAAAAGTTAACACCTACACAAGCCCCCTACAACCCCCCAATTAAATATGCCAACTCTCAGATTGCAGTACAGTGGGGATAAGGGAAAATTCCAGATGGTGTCCAACCATTGTTTTGCCCTAAGGAAGTTTTTGCTGAAAAGTCTCTTCAATGAATAGTTCTTTCACTAAATAGTTCTTCAACAAAGAGGCATTCAATTATTAGTGATTCAATGATGTGATATAGACCCTGCATATGTTGCCTAATCTACCCATAGTACAAACCACACACATTGTTCCTGCACATGGAAAAGTACAACAGTTAATATTTATTTTACTATTTAAAATTATGACTTCTGGCTGTTCAAAGTATCTCAAATGTATCCTTTACACTTAAAAACTGCTTATTAAAGAAAAAACAATTCTGATAATAAGCAGTACTCCCTCACTACAACTCAGTCTAAAAGATCATTCCTTCTGTGCCTCCATTCAGCAACAAAACACTACATCCCAATATTTTATTTTACATAAAGAGAAGTGTCTGAGATATAACTTACACAAATAGCTTGTTTTTCACAGTTTTAGTTTCATCTCTTCAATATTCTCCATTTCAACATTCCATTTTATGCATTTCCTGAAAGTTCAAAGTTTAAACTAATATTTCTGTAGTTTCAGTGCACTTGCAGTGTCTATGTGATCCTCTACACTATGGAATACAGCTTGCAAATTATATCACTGTAAAAAGTGTATGAAAATGTATTCAATCAGGAAATACAGTTTATGAAAATTGTTTAAAGCAGTAGAAAGCTTGTGACTGCTTCAAGCGAGCTATATTTAAAAAAAATATAATGAATTTATATACAAGCTGATGGAAATTACATGTAAAACAATCATTTAAATGGTCTATTCATTAGTATTTAACACAGACTTCTCCCCCACCATCAAATTCAAATAAATATCCTTTAGCTAATAACGTATTAAAATGCAGTTGGTTTAAAAGTGAAATAAAAAAAGAAATAAAGCAAAATAAATACATTACTATGAAGTCCTCCAGTATCTATTGCAGCTATATACAAAACATACATCTAAACTTCTACATTACAATGTATTTAAAATCTAACTTTAGTTGTAATGCTTTCCTATTAATCTCAGTGAACTAGTATTGTAATATTATATTTGTCAGTTTGTTTCTTTCATTCAGATATGAAAAAGTACTGTTATTTAAATAACTTAGTTTATATTTTTTATTGTAACTAGTAAAGAAACTAATGTAATTTAATATTAATCTACAAATATAGTATGATGAATTACTATTTCTATTATATGATACATTTAGAGAAATAGAAAGGTATTTTTTTAGAATTGTGATATTCCTCAGAAGGTATTAAATAGAGTTTCAAGACCATAACACAAGAGAAGTATAAAAAATATACTTTTCTTTAAACTTTTTACTACTTTTTCTTTAGTTGTCCATCCATTTTTAGTTGGTTGTCTTTTAAAACTTACTAGAGACCAGTCCATTTATTCAGATGTATCTGAAAAAGTTTATTTTTCTGTGCAAAGCCCAGAGCTAGTGTGTTAAAGATTTTTTTTTACCTTCAGGAAGAAAAATCTTGATTTTAGCAGGGAAGATCAGCTGATGTCAGGTTTCTTTAGATTTTTAATTAGAAGTTTACAGGTGTATCTCTTAAAATCACAGAGGAAGTATAATCATTATAAAATCTGATGCTTTTTCTGTTTATTTTTATTGGATAATTTGTCCAGGCTGTTTTAATACAAATTCCTTATCCTGAGTAGATAGGAATTTAACAATAATAGATCTGGGTGTAGGTGGATAAATTATTGAAGTAATATTTGAGAGAGAGCTGTGAGGTCTCTCTATTCTGAAGGAAAGTGGCTCTGGCAGGTTTAAAGTTTTTGGTAACCAGACATTCAGAAATTGTATCATGCTGTTACCTTCTTCTCTTTTGGCACTCCATATATTCTAATATTATTTCTCCTGGACCTGCCTTCCAAATCTTTAAATTTCTCCAGAAGAAAGGTGTTTTGTTTCAGGATAAATTTCACTTGGTTCTCATTTTCTGTCAGTGTTCCATCTATATCACTTACTGATTCTTCTATGGATGTAATTTGATCAGAATGCTTTTTAATTACTTCATTAAGTAGATCAAGTTGTTTCTTACTATATTTTTTTATATTGCCCATGTTACTCTCCAATGTATCCATTTTGACTGAATGGTCTTGAACACTTGTAATAATTGATTGTAGCTCTTTCTTCATCACACTTTCCTGAGGAAATAACTCATGACTGGATCTTACTGAAAAACTTCTGACAGGATACAAACTAAGTAGAATCTGAAAAACTTGGTTATCCTTCTTGATTTCAGTACGGAATTATTTATTGATGAGTAAAAATATTTAGGTATACAGTTTCCTAGCACTAAAATTAAATATTCCTGTCAGAATAACTGAAAAGAGGCAGAGAAAAACTTTAATGCTGCTAGCTGCTTGCCATCACCGCCATGCCCCCCCCCCCCCCCGAAAGCCACTTTCTATTTCAGTGTAAAAGACTGATGTACAGGACTTTTAGAGTTATTGATCTAAAAGAGCATAATGATTACCAGAACATTTTTTATGTTTATGTAATATTCCACAAGATATTGTTAGACTGATGTTATAACTTCAAAGTATCTCTGCAAACCACATTTCAGTCTTATTTCTCCTTAATAAAGAGTTGCGTTTAAAAATATGAATTCTGCCTAAAGGATACATTTTATGATGCTCAAGAAGATGAATATGTTAAGAAAAGGGAATTAACTATTCTTCCAAGAGAAATGCAGAAGTAAGTGTGTGGAGATGAAAGACTGTTCATTCTGCTGTTAAAAGATCTGATCATAGTAGGCTGCAGGGCAGAGTAATGGATTCCAACCTAAATTCAACTCTGCAGTATTGTAACATAATGGAAAAGCCAAATTAGTTCATCTAAATGTTCAAAAATTAACTTCAAAGACCACCATTATAAGATAATCTAAGGCCCCTCTGCTTTTATATAATGATAATGGAAAACAATATACTATTTTAGATAAAACAGTCTCTAAAATGCATTATTCATTTAACCAACATGATAGTCTTTCTAGAAGTGGACTGGCAAATGAGAAGGCACAATTTGCTGTCATGTATCTTTGAGAGCAGTGCTACTTTAAGAGTTTAAACATTACAATTACTACTTTCTCTAATTCTTCCATTTTTGTCATATAAGTCTCTTTTGGCAGGTATTGGATTCTTCTGCTCTCACATTTTTCAGTTTTGCTACACAAGTGTCTTTTGGGGATAGGAGAATTCTTCTGCCATTAGGTATGTATATCACATGCCTATTTAGGAGCAAGTTCACAGCAATTTAATCAACTTACTTGAGCAACTTTTACAAGTCCTGTAATATAATAGTAAAAGTTAAATAATGTAGGCATCTTTCTACATAATAATTGAGGTACAGTAGTAAAAAAAATTTGCAGCAGCCATTTGTGTGCATGCATGTGTTGGTACATTGCACATGAATACACTGACATTACTGTATGCCTTAACATAGTGATTGAAATAATTGATAAAATTATATTATACTAGAATTAACTGTTAACAACTGAAATGAGACGGCAATGAATGTCTTTATTTGTTAATTACACAAACTTGTGCTGAACAGGTGCCAGTCTTTCCTTTATGGGCCAAGTCTTTTTGTACTTTTAGAATTAATTCTGCACACATTGTAGTTTGGTTTAAATTGCTTTACTAGATATTAACAATATCTGAATACTGTTTCAAATAACTGTGCTAATAATAATAGTCAGAAGAAATTTGGGAATGCTGTATAACAGTAACAGTGCTGATAAATATATTCAAAGTTTCTGTGCATATATTCTGATTCTCCTGAATAATATCGACTGAAACAGCCTTTTCCTCCCGAATAGTATGGATATTTGACCTGATTTTTATACTTAGACTTGAGTGTCTGCACTACAAAGATTTTCTTATATCATTCCAAAACTAACTTCCTGACTCAATTGACCATGTCTGAAGTATTTACTAATAATATCAAAACCCTGTAATATTTTACATGCTTCTTTAGCCTTGGTTTTCAAGCCTTGTATTGCATGTGCCTCACAGTGTCTAAATGTCTATTCTTTATCTAGCATTCCATTGCAAATACACATATCTTTCCCTTAAGAAAGGAACATTCTATAGCTTTCCTTTGAAACTGTTATTTCTGCACATCTCATGCACATCTTTCCTTTCTACTGGACTGTCTTTCACTGAAATTGAATGCATACATGAAAACACAAGTCTGACTCTATTTTCTCAGGTCTATTATTCTACCTTAATGCACTATAGTGAACTCACTAAGAATATTTTCAGTCTAACAGCTCACCCTGAGGTCCCTGATGAAAGTTTACAGGGACCTTTTTGTAGTTACCTCATATCTGTATTACTAGCTACTGAAATTTAAGGTAAATTTGGCCTCCCAGACCAAAGACAGCCACAAGGCTTTCTTTCGCTATGTCCACAACCTCAAAGGCAGTACACAGTTGTGTGCATAGCTCATTGTAAATGCACCCACCTATACTGAGAAAGAAAATATAGAAAACCTAGTGCCCGATAAATTAATCTCCAACTTTACCCCTCTCCCCCTTCAACATTCCCTCAGGAAATATCATCAAATATAATTCCCCTACTATCACTAGGGAACAGGCCCTTAATGCTCTCTCTAAGGCCAAGAACACTGCAGCAATGGGCTTCCACAATATCCCAGGATGCCTCCTAAATAGCATGAAACATCACCTATCAGGCCATCTGGATTTATTTAACTGTAGCCTCCAAACAGGCTTCATGTCTCATGAATGGAGAACAGCAACATCCATCCCTTTGCAGAAAGGTGGACCATCTACAGACCCTGGAAACTGCAAACCCCTAAGTCTCACCAGTCATATCTGGAAATAATTATCATGGAAATGATCAAAAATGATATAGTAAACCTCCATACACTGGACCCAACTCAGTTTGGTTTCGTCAAGGGCAAGTCATGCCTGCTCAAACTGGTGGACTTCTTTAAGAAGGCCACCAAAGCAATGGATGAGGGCAAAATGATTCATGCTGCCTACCTTGACCTGGCCAAGGCATTTGACACAATACCCCCTTAGACACTGTTGGCAAACTCAAGAGGTTAAGTACAAACTCGTATGTCACCCGATAAATAGCCAACTGGCTCACAGCCAAGATCCAGGAAGTAAGAACTGGGGAGTCTACAAAGAGGCCAGTCATAAGTGGAGTCCCTCAGGGATCAGTCAAGGCCAATATCAATGGTCTTTGGCTGACTAAATTTGCAGATGATTGCAAATTAGGAGCTGTCATTGAATCCCACACTGACACAAATGTTCTCCAGGAAGGGCTGACACAGTGCCATCGACTGAAATTAAATGCCAAGAATTGCATAATAGTATCCATCAGGAAGTCACCAACCCCTGGTAACTATCATACTGATAACACACCTCTTAGAATTGACCCAGTAGTCCGGGACTAAGGGACACACATAGACAGTAATCTAGCCTTTGACCATCATGCGTCTATAGTAGTGAGGAAATCATTATATGTTGCGCAATTTATAAACAAAGGTATGGAATCTAGGTCCAAGGAAGTCATTGTTCCACTGTATTCAGCATTCATCAGACCTATCATTGAGTACAGTGCCCCTTTTGGTATGTACCTAACCAGACATATCCAACAATTGGAATGCCCACGGATGCTCCTCACTAAAACAATACAGGGTGTAAGTAAAATGTCCTATGCAGACTTCCTCAAGGCCCTATCCAAGTATTATGTCTCCTACAAGCTGTTCATAGGATATATATGCCTGGTATACAGGGCATTGTCAGACCCCAGTCTAATGGACCTCCTGCATATCCACAAAACAAACAGTACCAAAATTACCCATTCTAAAGACTTAAACCTTGCCTGTGATATAAATAGGACCTGTTGGAGAGACAGGTATGTATCCCAGAGACCACCCCATCTCTGGAACAGGCTCCCCATCCATGTGAATCAGAGTTCCTCCCTAACCAATTTAACTGCAACTTGGGCAAATGGATGGGAATTCAAAACACCAAAAAAAAAACTTGTAACAAACTTCTCACTGAAAGCTGGAAATGCGGGTACCAGGTGTGGCAGTCCTGCACCATCCAGATTATTTATCTGTCATTGTTCAATGTTGAAAGAAATGACAATATTTCATTGTTTACAGAAACATTATGGAATAATGTACTGACTAATACAGACAAATCAACTTCAGTTACAAACAGACCTTTATTAGAGGACACAAATGCATTTTTTTCAGGATTTAAACGGTCTACGATTACAGCAGCTAACAGTTTGAATTGTAACAGCTCTGTACTAGGTATGGACATGTCATCAGAGTTATATGTAGTTTTAGACTTCAGTCACAAGATTTGATGGGAGAAAATGCTACAGAGTGTACAGAAGTGCATGCAGATGACACTTGTAAGAATATGCATGCAGTAGATATGCTCATTTTGGCTCCAACACAAATAATATTGTAGTTATGAACAAGAAATGGTTCTAGAAAAAAAAACAGAAAAACATATAAATAATGTATTTTTCTTCTTCTTGTCTTCATCACTACAGTAGGATCTTTTACCCCTCCTTGCTTATTCAGTAAAATAATGTCAGAAAAGTGATTGCTAAAATATAAAAGCAACTGTAAAACAAAATTGCCAAGTGCAGATTTTGTGTGTGTGTGTGTGTGTGTGTGTGTGTGTGTGTGTGTGTGTGTGTGTGTGTGTGTGTGGTGTCAGATTAAGTGCACATTGGGTAGTTTTTAAACCATGCCCTCCATCACTCATACACAAACACACATTTTTGACCTTGCATAAATGCTCATATTCTTTTGATTTGTCATTGTAATCTATTGATGTCTGCACCATTAACTATAGCTACTTGATTGTATACATCTCAAATGTCTGATTGTGATACAAAGGTGACAATGAAGTATCCCAATTTGCTTAACACAAATACACATTGCTCCTGAAAAGCCAGACTGACAGTTTAACCTGATCATAACAAACAGTCAGACATTTTCATCAACAGACAGCCCCATTCTCAGTAGTTATAGACTAATACACCTCAGATGTCTGATAGTTGTAAAAATAAAATGTATTTCACAAAAACGCACAGTATTCCTGCAAAAATTACCATTCAACTGAACAAACAAGGGGATAAGTTGATTTAATCGACAGACAGCTCCCACCCAGCAGATATAGCCACTTTGCTGTGTTCACCCTATCTGATTTTGATAAAAAACAGACCCTCCCTCCAGCTCCTTAAAGCACAAATCAGTGACAAAGCCAAAAAATAATGAAGGCTCAGAATCAGAGACATGTTTCTCTTACATACATAGAAAGCTGTTAGAATAATTTTTCATTATGATGCATTTTCATCAGTGGCATTCTGTGAAATCAAGGCTAGTTGAAAACTGTCTTTCATATACAGCCCCAAGTATTTTAATTTATTTCAAACAAATGCACATTGGTTCTGTAAAGCTAGATAGTTAACTACACAAACAACCAGAAGGTAAACTACTTTCATCCACAAATATCCTCAAACCCCACTCAGCGTGATTATACCCACTTTGCCATGCAAGTCTCATCTGACTATGCTGAAAAAAATGTATTTTTCAGCCACTTAAAACAAGAATTAGGAACAAACCTCCAAAAAATATTGAGGAGCAAAAGCCCAGAAATCAGGGATTGATTTTAAATAATGCTGTCATATACTAAAAAAGTTGATAGAATAAGAATTCTTGCATCAGCCTGCATTTTTTAAAGTATATGAAGTGTGAAAAATCTAAAGTAAGGTATCCTTTAGTGACTGCAATGCTCAATGATTTGTGAAAAAATAAAAGAATGCTTTGAGGCACAAACCAAAAAATGAGGGAAAGTCAGGGGCATTATGTGAAATAAGGGACAGTTTGAACTTTGCTTCGGTCAAACATTCCCAGAGAATAAACATTTTATTTATTTTTATTGTACCTATTTGTTGACTGGGTAAGCCCACTGAACAAATTGTCCCTTTTCAGGCGTGATTTTGGAGCAATGACTTGTTCAGAGTCACCAAAGTAGAAAAATGAAAGTAGAAGGAATCAAACCTATACTCTGAGCACAAGAAGCAGCTCATTAACATCTCAAAACTATAGCCCTCTGCACTATCTGCCATACAATCGATTGCATACAAATGTTCCCAAGTCCTATAAACATAGATTTTAAGATAAGCAAACAAAATGGGAAATTGTTTTATCCACCAACCTCAACCTCATTTAATGATTGTAATATTCAATAATTTGGAGTAAAAACACTATTTTATGAGGTGCAAACCAAAATTATAATGCAACATTAGGGATATTTTGTGATATCAGGTTAATTTTCAACTTTCCTTCATAGAAAGAATCTGTGGAAAATAAATACTCCAATATATTTCATACAAATACAGATTAGTCCTGGAAATCCATATTTAAAACAAGTAAACAAGATGGTAAGTCATTTTTATCCATATCCAGCCCCTGCCCTCATTTAGTGACTGCAGTTCTCAATCATTTGCAGTAAAATAACAAATTGTGTGCTACGGACCAAAACTATAATAGATGTTCTGTGATACCAAGGACAGTTTCAACTGTGTTTCACACAAAACTCAGCACAGAATAAATATTTGAATGTATTTCTTACAAAACACATAAAAGTCCAGTAAATGCTGGATTTTCATCCATATCCACCCCCACCCCCATTTAATGACTGCAATCCTTAATAATTTGGTGTAAAAATACAATTTTATAAGGCACTGATTAAAGCTGTAAAGAAATGTCAGGGACATTTTGTGATATCAGGTTTAGCTTTGACTTTCCTTCACATAATCTGTGGAGAATAAATACTCTTGTTAATTTCATACAAAAGCAGATCAGTGCTGTAAATTAATGTTTAAAACAGCCAAACAACAAGATAGTAAATTATTTTCATTCACATCCAGCACCCACCCTCCACCCCACCCCATATAGTGATTGTAATTCCTAACTTGCAATAAAATCACAAATTTTATGAGGTACAGACCAAAGACATTCTCGGGATTCAAGAAGATCGGCGCAAGGACGGTTTTAGCCTTGCGCCGAGCGTCCTCACTACAGATGGCGCAGCAGTGCCATATGAATATGTATGAAGACGTGCAGCCACACCCTCGACGTGCACAGGAAATGTGTGCGATTGCAGGGGGCATGTACAAGTGCTCTACGGAGGCGTAAACATGCCCAACACTTGCAAAACCTACTATGCCTACTAGTAGAGCCCGCCCCTAATAGTAAGTCAGCAATTCAGAGTCCATGGATACCGAAATGTATGCTAAGCATATAAGAGTGTCCATGAACAGTGAAATAAAATCGAAGTAGTAAACACACAAGCACGTAGTGGAATGTTGAGCCCTGTCCCTAGAACTTTCACAATTGGATTCCCTGTACCTGTGTCCCTATTATACATTTGAATTGCTACAATATCGAAGGTGTAAGCAAAGCGCAGTGTGTCTGTGCACTGTTACCCTCTGCCGAGCATAGCTTACACATCATATTCATTCCAATAGAGAAAAACATGCGGAATCAACGTAAGTGTCAATAGTGTAGTGTTTAGAGCATCCGCCTAACAAACAGGCATTCACAATTTGAAACCAACAATAGCACATATCATTTTCCATGTGGAATGAATGTCGTTTTGCCGTAAAACCAACATAAGAGTAACGCATGAGATATTTAACTTAAATATCATTCAAGCAAAGTGGCACTGTCATAATGAATAAGGTACTAGTAAGCAGGTGTAAGCACAAATAAGTAGCAGTAAACATATATAAGTACCAGTAAGCAAGTCTGAGTGCACTTGCGCGGGTCTAAGCAGTGCCCAGCATAGGAAATGTATATAAGTATATATATATATATATATATATATATATATATATATATATATATATATGAAGAAAGAATGACGTAACAATAAAGCATACAAAAGGACTGAGAAGGGAATCAAAAGCAACCAGAGTATTACATAGCTCTGTCAGCGTATGTCATATCCAGCTGGGCAGGAGTGAGCAAAGCACTGCTGCTCACACCACAGGCAGGATATTACCAGTGGGAGTAACATTGTTGATTTACTAAGTCTACTTTACACACAGAGGGTAGTCCCTTGTGGGACTACCCAAAAACTGATAGGATGATTGGCCATCCGACCATTACACAAGCAAGGGCAGGTATGTTCAAGGACTAAATGGTGGGAGAGCCTGAGAAGACATGGGTTGGGACAACATACGTGTAGGGCCCCTAATGCTCAGGAGAAGGCAATGTGTGGAGGTGTGTCATGGCTGCAATAACAAGTGGACAAAGGATGGTATGCATGTATTTTGGACACGGGTGGGGTGGAGGAACTATGGGTATGAAATTATGGAGCCAGGCATGCCAGGGTTGGATGGGCTGGTTCTAACTGGACTGCCCCGTGGAGGTCAGTGAGTTTGTTATAAGTATATATGCATACACACATGCAGACATCAATATGTAGAAGTACATTCTCTGTAACACATTCATTCCATTTGCAGACATAAATAACATGAATATGTCCTTACATACCTCAACAGTAGATAGAATAATAGGTTGTGCAGAAGAGGGATGGGATGAAACTGCTAAAATGCAGAAGTGTGTACAATGTCTGAAGTCAGTGCTGTGCTGAAAATAATCAAATGTGAGGACTTTCCCACACATGGAATCATTCCTGTGATCTGCCTGCTACGGCAACGCCAATTACTAAACCGGTCTATTTGTAAAAGAAATACGCTGAACACATACATAACTAGGCTCTCATTTGTAATGTGTGCGTTACCACATAGTCATACTTATTCATTTATTGTAGTGTCATGTTAATGGGAGTAAGGATGTAATGAAGTGTAGAGTCTAATCTTGACATAAACACATGCATGTCCCATGTGGGATGACCCAAAAATTGCGAATAGTATTCTTTTGGTCGCTCATGTCACCAATGTTTGTGGACTAAACGTTTGGGAGATCTGAGGATACGTGGAGTGAGTCAACCGATGGGATGGGTCTATAGGAGTAGGGAGTGGCCAATGTGTAGTGGTGTGGATACACTGCGAAACCGACTGGAGAATGGATGACTGCAGTGTTAGGGAGGCATTCGGGTGTGTGTTTGGGGAACCAGGAGCCATAGGTATATGGGTATATATGCAAATGAAGCAGCACAGCAACAGTGTATTGGTTAGAGCAACCGCATAATGAACAGACATTTCCGTACCGAATCCCACTGCTGGAGTGAAGTGTCTGTGTCATAATGAATAAGGCATTAGTAAGCAGGTCAAGCATATATAAACACCAGTAAGCATGTGTAAGTGCATTTGCGCGGGGTATGTATTGCTTGACAGACACACACACACACACACACACACACACACACACATATATATATATATATATATATATATATATATATATATATATATATATATATATATATATATTGTTGTTTGTCTTTCGGCTTTTTCCTGGTAAGGGGTCACCACAGCATAACTTTGGTCCGCTAATGATTGGCAGTAGATTTTTTTTACGAAACGCCGTGGTGCCAGGTCGACATCCAAACCTTCAATGAAGGCATGCCCATTTACGCACACATGTATTTCGAATGCTACCCAACCGTGGGGAGGACATGCAGCTCCACACAGAAGGCACTCCCAAGCCAAGTCAAGAATCGAACGGAAGAACCTCTTGCTGTGAGGTAACATTACCGCTGTACCACCGTGGATTTTTTATATATATATATATATATATATATATATATATATATATATATATATCTAGAGTTATAGTTTTATATATATATATATATATATATATATATATATATACACACATATATGTATAGTTATAGTTTTATATATATATATATATATATATATATATATATATATATATATATATATATATATATATACCTGACATGGTCGACAGTTCATATGATCGACACTCATTTGTCGACAGTTCATTTGGTCGACAAGCAGATTTGCCCCTTCCCCAATGTTGTGCAACCCTGGGTTGATATATATAGTTAGGGGGTGTGGGGCACAGCCCCACATTGGGGTGTGGGGGCGAAGTCCCCACCTACAATGCTTGTCGATCAAATGAACTGTCGACCAAATAAACTGTCGACCATCTGAACTGTTGACCATGTCAGGTAGACCCATATATATATATATATATATATATATATATATATATATATATATATATATATATATATATATATACATATATATATACATATATATATATATATATATATACACACACACACATATATATATATATATATATATATATATATATATATATATATGTGTGTGTGTGTGTGTGTGTGTGTGTGTGTGTGTGTGTGTGTGCGCACGCGCGTAGATATACACAGATATACATCTTTGATAGGAAACAGCACACAAGAATGACATATGTTCCAGGCTATGCCAATGGAAGTGAGGAGCACAAGCAAGAAACTTGAAACATGTAGCATGACCTTCCACCCCCCCCCCCAGCTGGACACTGGAAACATGCACACAAACAATGTAAAGAGTCCACTGCTCCCCAGACAACAGGCAGGATACAATCGGGGGGGGGGTACACAGTGCACCTGTGAATTCTAATCTTGGAACACAGACAGGAGCGTCCCTTGCAGGACACCCCAAAAATTGCCAAGACCAAAAGAAGGTGATAGACCGAACATTCTGTCTGGGGTGTGTACATACGTGGAATACAAAGGTGGGAAACCCTGATGACTCATGGGCCAAGACAATTGTATGAAATGGGTCCCATGAAGTGGAGAGTGGGCAGCGTGTAGTGGTGTGTCCAGAACAGACCAGGAACCAGAGTAAGGATGGGTGCTGTTGAGGAGGTGCGGGTGGGGGAACTATGGGTAGCTACTTATGGGTCTAGGTGTGCAGGTGTTGGCTGATGTGGGCCTATATGGACAGCCCTAGAGATATAAGCGAATGTGTTCATTGGGCAGAGGCATCGCCCAATGAGCAGCCACACCCACTACGAGTCCCACTGCAGCAAAGTGTAATCTATATGGCAAGGAACGGAATATATATATATATATATATATATATATATATATATATATATATATATATAGACAGCAAAATATAAATATACATGTATGCATACATATACAGATATATCTGTATATAGTAATGTAAATATATATATGTGACTGTAAATATACACATGTATAAAGCTAGGATATGATACAGTGGTTACGAGTTATATATGTTCACAAGCCATGCATATGGGGGTGAGGGGTCCAATAAACAAACATGTAACACATAACATCAACCCCCTCACCCTCCCAGCTAGGCCAGTGAGCCATACAGACACACAATAAAAGTAAACACACCAATGCTTCCCAGACCACTGGCAGGATACTACCAGTGAGAGAGACCTGCCAGGTCTAATCTTGAAACATAGCCATTGATGTCCCTTGTGGGACACCAAAAATTAATGATCATTGGAGGAATTCCCGGTAATGACTTATCAAACCAGGCTGTAGATGTACATGGACCAGTAGGTTGTGCAAGCCTGATAACCCATGGGTCGACACAACTTACAACATGTGTCCTGATATGGGGAGAGTGGGCAGTGTGTAGTGCTGTGTTTATACCCCACCTGCACCCACAGTAAGGATGAGTGCTGTAGAGAAGTGACAGGTGGGGGAACTATGGGTATGCAATTATGAGCCTAGGTGTGCAGGTGTTGGTTGGTGCAGTCGTATTAGGACCATACCGGGGATGTAAGTAATATTCCAAAATGGGCATAGCTGACGCCCATACCTCTCAACCCCTAAGAGCACATCCACTGGACAAGACATAAACCATTGGGAGAACAAATAGGGACCATACCTCTGAACTATCCCTGATTTCCAGGGAAGTCCCTGATTTCAACTCAATTTCTAACTCTGTCCCACTTAATCCCTCCTAAAACTACAGACATTTGGAGGAAAGGTGGTGAATTACACATAATGAAAAACGACAACAATTAAGAGTTATAAACATCATTTACCTCAGAAAATGTGCATGAATTCATATGCTCTGAGTCTGTCAATGTGTCAGGTTAATAGCACCAATAACTTAAATGTGTCCCTGATGTTGTTATGCCATGTCCCTGGTTCAGTTTGTATTTTTCCCCAATCGTATGAGAGGTCTGATAGGGACAGAAAGCACATATTCCACTGACAACCTTAGAGAGATGACAGAATATTAGGTATGCAGTAGCATGACTTGGCTGAAGAATGTGGGTTCTAAAACCCAATTACTTGTTTGTATTGAAGAGTGTCATTTCCCATGTATTAGCCAGATGGGTGCAGATTGTAAGAGGAACACACCAATAATATGAATAAAACTTTGGACAGGCCGTGGATTCCATACAGTCGAACGGCATGCTGTCACCTAATGGGCAGCCATTCCCGATACTGTAGGCATGTAATCCGATGTAATAGGCATCTCAAGGTAATATCGTAGTCCTCACTCCCACCCAGGGGTATGAGTGTCAGATGCAAACACCAAATGCAGTGCATTTGCAAGTGCGGGAACAAGTGGGTGTAAGCCTGTTTGGCCGCCAGTATGTGAGTATTACACTGGTAAAGCAGTGTAGAGGCTAACTGAGTGTAAGACACTGTAACCAGAGGTTAGCATTGCTTAGCTCCGCACAAACCCACGCACACCCGCTCACAATAGCTTTAATGTGCCTTAATCACTCCGTATCCACTGGCCTTGTTCTGCCCAGCAACAAAAAAAAGGGCCTCTGCAAGGCTTGAAACCAGGACCCTGCACACACAGCTATTGTGAGTTACCACTAAGCCATGGCAGATATACAGACATTGGACCTTATCACAAACATATCATCCAGCGCAGTCATTCAACACTATAGGAAATGTATTCCATCCTGCAGATGTACGTGTGAGTGTTTATGTCCAGATATAGATACATACATATATATATAGATATATCAGGAACATCCCATGTGACAACAAAGCATTACAAAGGAATGAAAAGGGAAACACCAGCAATGCCTGTATTATGTAGTGGTGTTGTCCTATGTAATATCAAGACTCCCTCAGACAGACATGTGTCATTCTTACACACAAACATTTGTGCATTGGCCATATACATCACTCTGTGCATGTTATTTACATTAACACAACAGTTCCTGTCCAATCATTATGTGAGAACACTACTCTTGCAAGGTGCTGTGTGTGACATCATCATCATGATAAAGGTAAATGGGGTAACCATAGAGGGACCAGTAGTGTTGTGTGTACAATGGGGTCATCCACATCACATGTACCTGGAAAATTTAGGAGTCATGTGCATACTAGGATCACACGCCTGAAAGACAGGGGTGCGGACAACTGGAGTATGTTGTGATGCATATTAAAAGGGTTACATGTGTCCAGTGGACACGTGTGTGAAATGGACAGCTATGTATGGGGCAAATGTTGTTCTAGAAACCGATTGGCCTTTCGTTTCCGTAGGGTGAGAGTGGGATGTGGGGGAAGGAGAGTAGGTATGCTTGTGGAGGATAGGTAAGGTAGGATGACAGACAAGACAGCATATAGGGTCGGTATATGACACATGTGGGGGGATACACCTCGGATGGGGAGGGGTGTTCGGCAGTCACAAGCCCATGAGCCACCAGATGGAAACAGTGGGACGGAGGTCCCCAGCCATGTGCAGTAACCACTGCACCAAAACAGCTGCAAAGGTGGCAGCACTAGGGACTGTCTAGGAGGGGAAGACTTACCCTGTAAATGTGACACTCTGCCCTTGAGCTGGAGTATCTGCCCTCAAAAACCCTTATTGAGCCCCCTACTCACCACATCCAGGACTGTACGACAGCGGACATGCTGCTGTCTGGACCTGCTCCCATGGGAGACAAGCCCCATCCTCAGTGGCGGTACTACCAGAAGGTGGTGCAGAGCCAACAGAGGTGGAAGCCCAAGGCTGGGCCCCGGATGTGCTGGTGCCCAGTGCCATGGCCAGCTGAAGTGGGACAGGAGATTCTGCCGGGACCTCCAAACCCATAAAGCCTATGGTGTTGCAGTTTAAACACAGATATGGCTTAGTAATAGTCAACAGCATTCAGGATTACTTATAACAGCATGCATAGATATGAACATCAACCCAACACAACAGATGGTATACATTTGCAGAGGGAGCACAACACATGCATATATACTGCATGACATCTGTACAAAGTGTAGAAGACTTGTGACTGCAGCTATGAAGAGTGGCCCATTATTGACATGTCACTAAGAACCCCAGACAGTGTCTGTCATACCACTGTTTCATGTGACATATGTCCAGTCAGGGATGCGATGGCAGTAACTCATCACTATCACCATGTACCGGCTGCAATCCTCACACTATGCTCCTGCATTTACAGATGTGTGTTCAGTGAGTAACACAGGAAACAAATGGTTCCACACACTGACCAGTCCACCGATGGCCAAACAGATGGTGGTCCCTCACAAACAGAGCACTGTCTGTCAGTTTTAAAACATGCAGAATATCCATTACCACACACAACTTGTTAAACAGGCAGTAGTCTCAATGAGGCATAGCTACACTTACATGCTGTAGTCATGTCTGGCACATCACCCTCCTGTATTTAGGCTATTTCACACTGTGTATGTTCTTTGAGGAACATCCAGATATCATCTGTGATGCCGTTTACCAAACACCAGATCCAGGTACCACTCACAGTGACTGTCATGGGCAAACACCAACATGATGTTCCTAGATATTTTACTGTGTTTTTCATGCGAATGGCTATGGGAACATCATCAAAGCTGTTCCACATGCAATCAGCTAGAGGAGGACCGCAATAGGTGCAGAGGCCATCACCTGATTATGACCATCACTTACAAAACACAAGCTGCTGCTGAGCAGGTGTACATCTCCACATCCACCTGAGAGTGTGTGGGAGGGACAGACAGATGCAACATACATCAGAGAAGGGCTTGGAGACTAAAACGTAAGCATCTTCTGTCACGCACCTACCAGTACAGGGGTTCAAACCCCTGACTGACTAGTCATTACAATTACAAGTGCATGCAGTTACTCCATGTGCTGTAA